>NC_069504.1:131525399-131682899 GCF_027579735.1 Bombina bombina | reverse complement strand
TCGAATTTCGAATGTAGACATTCGATATAATTATAAACATTCAAATTCGAAAGTAACATTCGAAAACTGTAAATAACATTCGATTTTCGAATTTTTAAGAATATTCGTTCTTATTGACATTCAAATTTAGAATTCGAATTTCGGTAATAACATTCGTTCTACATTCGAAATTCGAAAATTTGCACATTCGCCCATCCCTATTCAATAGTAGTGATTAAACCAAAATAACGTGTAGCTTTTCCAAATAGTGGTGTGTTTTTAAAGGGATATGAAACCTAATTGTTTTCTTTTTTAAATGAAATAGAGATGCAATTTTAAACAACTTTCTAATTTACTTTATTATCACATTTTCTTTGTTCTGTTTGCATCTTTTATGAAAAGCAGGAACATATGGAGTCTGCCCATTTCCGGAGCACTATATGGCAGCAGTTTTGTAAGACTCTTATCCATTTACAAGACCACTAGATGGCAGCAACATTTCCTTTCATATAGTGCTCCAAATGCCTACCTAGGTATCTCTTCAACACAGAATATCACGGGAACAAATCAATATAAATAATAGAAGTAAATTGTAAACTTTTTTTAAAATGGTATACTCTATCTGAATCACAAGAGAATATTTTTTGGGTTTCATATACCTTTAATTTATAGCAGGGCAGCAGAAATTTGTTTCAAGTGCTGTCTTTTTATAATGAGTTTTACAATAATAGTCGTATATTTTTTTTTTTTTGGGGTAGAATATAAGTGACACATAACTTTTGTGCTAACACACATTTTTTAATAGTATCAATATTTATTTATAGGTTTACTCTGTATGATTATAAAAACTCATTTATATCTGTCTCTAACTGGCCACAGCAAAGTGGAAAGGCAACACTCAAGAGGCTTTTATGGGTCCAAAGATAATTACAGGTTTTATTGTTTTTAACACATTTTGTGCAGTTTTTTTCCTACAATTAAGAGCTTTATTTCTGATATATTTAAAATATTGCTTTTAATTCCCTTTTAAAAAGACAATTTTACAGTTAAATTGCATGAAAAGTACAACGTATACAGTGAAAGTACATTACAATGTTTTCACTGCACATAATTAAACATTGCGACCAAAATTACAAGTGGAGTGCACAAATATTAGGAGTATTTTGCTCAAGCACAATCAATAGCGCTTCTGTTTTTGCATTTATAGTACAAAGTCCAAAGTTATTCTTTTTATCCCTGGAGCGATAGTCTAGGGCAGTGTTTCTCAACTTCGGTCCCCAAGTACCCTCAACAGGCCAGGTTTTCAGAATAGCTGAACTAGGGCACAGGTGAAATAATCAGCTGATCAGTAACCATGGTTACTAACCTGCTCTCCCCATCAGATGATTATTTCATCTGTGCTCTGTGCTATAATGAAAACATGGCCTGTTAGGGGTATTTGATGACCGTGGTTGAGAAACAGTGGTCTAGGGCACGCTAATATCTGCATGTCAGATAATGCTAGAAATCCTTCACATAACAGACACAGTAAAATTCATGACAGATATGGCCAATGATGTGCTTAGCTGATGATGCACAAGTGGTGTAGTTCTGTGCTATACCACTAATGGTTTACTTCAGGTATTAATATAAAGCACTACATTTTACAATGATATTTTTTGTCTATGCTCGAGAGCAACACTTTAAGGGATATGAAACCCAAAAAATGTTTTTCATGATTCAGATTCACATTTTTAAACAACTTTCCAATGTAGTCCTTTTTTTTTCATTTGCTTTATTCTCTTAATATCCATTCTTGAAAAGAATACTTTTGTAGGCTCAGGAGTAGCAAGGCACTACTGGGAGCTAGCTGCTGATGTGGTAGTTCCACATATATGCTTCTTGTCATTGGCTTATCTGATGTGTTCAGCTAGCTGCTAGTAGTGCATTGTTGCTCCTGCAATAAAGGATATAAAAAAAACAAAGCGTTTTTTATAATAGAAGTACATTGGAAAGTTGTAAAATTGTATGCTGTATCTGAATCATGAAAAAAAAAATTGTGTTTCATGTTCCTTTAAAGGGACAATAAAATCAAATTTTAACCTTCACCATTCAGATAGAGCATGCAATTTGAAACAACTTTTTGAATGTATTTCTATCATCAAATCTGCTTCTTTCTCTTGGTATACTTTGTTAAAGATTAAAGCTAGGTAGGCTCAACAGCATCAATGCACTACTGGGAGCTAGCTGCTGATTGGTGGCTGCATATATATATATCTCTTTCATTGTCTCACCCAGCAGTGTATTGCTGCTTCTTCAACACAAGATACAAAGATAATGAAACAAATTAGATAATAAAAATGAACTAGAAAGTTGTTTAAAATTGTATGCACTATTGGAATCATGAAAAACATTTTGGGTTTTATGTCCCTTTAAAGGACCACTCAATGCAGTAGAAATGCATAATTAACAGGTACACAATATAAACACAAGTCAATAAAACCTACTCTGTATTTCAAATAAGCAGTAGATTTTTTTTCTGACAAATGTATTTTTTCTCCCATTTTCCGGCCCCCTGTATCATGTGATAGACATCAACCAATCACAGACTAGTATATATATATATATATATATATATATATATATTTATACCCTGTGAGCTGGTGCACATGCTCAGTAGGATCTTGTCCCCCAGAAAGACTGTGCAAAATTTGATAATGAAAGTAAACTGGAAAGTGTCTTAAAACTACATGCTCTTTATGAATCATAAAAGTTTATTTTGACTTGAGTGTCCTTTTAACAAGCCTATTGTAATACAAAAGTAATGATAACACTATCGATTTAAAGTATATAGGCCTAGATATAAAGTGGAGCGCTAATTTATTGCGCGCCTGCAAACAGGAATATTTGCCCATTTAAAGGCGCATTATAAATAACCAGCCACTACAAGTGGCTGGTTATTATTACCGCGAACTCTCGTTAGCAATTAGTGCTTATAAAAATAACCAGAGATCAGTTCTCTGGATAACTTTAGAAATGTCCACCAAATGCCCCCAAAATCAAGTGTAATATACTTTATTAAAAAATAAACGGCTAGATTACGAGTTTTGCATTATGAGTGAAAAAGCCTCATAACGCTGCTTTTTCACTACCACAGCCTTTTCAGGGCAATGGGGAGCTTAGGTTTTTAGTTAGGTTTTAATGTTAGGTGTTAGTGTAAGACAGGTTAGGTTTTATTTTACAGGTAAATTTGTATTTATTTTAACTAGGTAGTTAGTAAATAGTTAATAACTATTTACTAACTAGTCTACCTAGTTAAAATAAATACAAACTGCTGTGAAATAAAAATAAAACCTAAGATAGCTACAATGTAACTATTTAGGAATAGTATAGGAATTATTTAGGTATTAATTGTAATCTTTATTTAAATTTATTTTAATTATGTTAAAGTTAGTGGTGTTAGGGTTAGGGTTATGTTAGGGTTACGGTTAGACTTAGCGCTAGGTTTAGGGGTTAATAACTTTAGTATCGTGGCGGCAACATTGGGAGCGGCAGATTAGGGGTTTATAAGTGTAGGTAGCGACAACATCGGGGGCGGCAGATTAGGGGTTAATAAGTGTAATGTAGGTAGCAACGACATTGGGGGCAGCAGATTAGGGGTTAATAAGTGTAGGTAGGTATTGGCGATGTCGGGGGTGGCAGATTAGGGGTTAATAAGTGTAATGTAGGTGGCGGTGATGTAAGGGGCAGCAGATTAGGGGTGTTTAGACTCTGGGTTTATGTTAGGGTGTTAGGTGTAAACATAAATTTTCTTTCCCCATAGGAATCACTGGGGCTGCGTTACGGAGCTTTACGCTCCTTTTTTGCAGGTGTTAGGCTTTTCTTTAGCCGTCTCTCTCCATTGATGTCTATGGGGAAATCGTACACGAGCACGTAAAACCAGCTCAAAGCAGTGCTGGTATTTGTTTGCGGTATGGAGCTCAACACTGTCATATTGCCTGCTAAACCTGTAATAGAAGCGCTATAGGGAGGTGAGCGGTGGAAATAACTTACAAGTTAGTACCGAGCCGCTCATAACACAAAACTCGTAATATGGACGAAAGATAATAGCATCTTTATTTTTATAAAGTAACTGCACTTAGCAGTTTTTGGGGGCTAAAGTTGGCGGCTGTAGGGTGAAAAAAACGCACTGAATAGTGCCTTTACATTTCAGTCTATAGGAACTGTGTGTTCCCTGTAAATATATATGTATATGCTTATATTCATATATATGTATGTGTTAATACACATATTAATACATATATATGTATATACTGTAATCATATACATATATATTTACAATTCGCTGCCATCGCTGTGCGACTTACCCCCTTTGCTGCGCTAGTTCTCATACCGTGTCTGTTGGCAGGAGAACGAGGCTCCCATTGGAGCCTATGGAAACACGCTTTTGTGAGCGCAATGCTTTCCAGCAATGCGAACGTGAGCTCATGTTCGCATTTTGGCTAACTTTTAATGCCAGTGCACATTTGGTGTGCTGGTATTACTCAGTGGAGCGCAAATATCACTTTTCCGAAAGCAATATTTTGTGCTCCACATCTAATCTAGTCCAAAGTGTGCTAAACAAAGTTTTGTTTGCATTAAGTAGCTTTAGTTAACATTTTTAACGATCCACATGCAATACCAGATTATGGGGCATATCTATCAAGCTCCGTACGGAGCTTGGAGCCCCTTGTTTCTGGCGAGCCTTCTAAAGACCGCTGCTCCATAACTTGTCTGCCTGCTCTTAACAGGCGGACAGACATCACCGCAATTCAACCCGATCGGGTTAATTGACACAGCCCCCTGCTGGCGGCCGATTGGCCGCGAATCTGCAGGGGGGCGGCGTTGCACCAGCAGCTCACAAGAGCTGTTGGTGCAATGCTGAATACAGAGAGCGTATTGCTCTCCGCATTCAGCGAGGTCTGTCGGACCTGATCCGTACTGTCGGATCAGGTCCAACAGACCTTTTCTAAATAGGCCCCTATGTGTAATTCTGTTTGAAATGTTGCACAAAATATTACACACCCTGCATTATCAGTTGTGATATACTTGTAATCTAACCCTGTATGGAAAATTACATTTTAGTCTGTTTCTTTAAAAATAATGTTCTCTTCCATTAAATATCAGTTGACTTTTCAAGAAATACAAGCTTTTGTGATTGTTGTAATCTTTAATGGTTTTAAAAGAGATGAAATAACAACATCTCAAGCCTCAATGACAGTTTCCTTTCACTGCAAAAGCAAATGCCGTGGTTACAATTCTATATGACAAAAATATTTAAAGTTTTAGTGATATATTTATGGGTGCGTGAAACATATCCCAGCCGCTTCATGTTATTTCTTTTCCTAGGGCAAGCTGCTCCCAGATAGTCTAAACTTCATTTGCCTAAATTCAGTAATCCTTGCAAGTCTCAGTTACCATGGTTACAATTCCCAATTCTCTATAGTTCGTTGGGAATGGTGATATAACAATGTACTTTTTGTCTTTTGTATCTAAGCATATATTTAAACAGAGGTATAAAGAGTATTCTCTCCAATACCATCTGTTTCTTTGTTATCTTGAATTCTCTGTTTAACTGACAAGCTGGCCATTGTAATACTTAAGTAGCTTGCTTGTTATGGGTTTTGTGTTATGTGTATTTTATCTTCACTTAATTAAAAATACAACAAAGCACATATCCTACCTTAAGATGTTTTGTTTCCAATAAGAGGGAATAGTTTAAACAGAGAAATTGAGTCACGTTTTTATTGCAATGTTATATGAAAGAAGAACTCAAAATGGCCTCTTGCCTCAGCCTTTAATGAGCAATAAAGAAATAAGGATCCTCATATAATCCGAGGAATAAAGTTCATAATTCAGCTGAAAATAGAGGGATCAAAACTGGCAATCTGATTCTGCTGAGTGTATGAAGGGTTATTTAGGCTACAAAGTGCTCTGTATTAAGAAAGGGATAAAGAAGGATTATGTTTATTTTTTGCCAGCTGTTCCCTGGCATGTATTTCTAACATGTCATGGCAGTTCCAGCATCCTAAATAAGATGATGTGACAGACTGCCTAGATGTTCATATGCCAATAGGCACGTGCATGCCAACTTATCCGCTTCCAAATCTGAAGGAAACTATGCAAGTGAATAATGACAGAGAATGATATGCTCTACTGCATTTCATTACTGCCTAGAGCATCTTACTTTTATATAATATGTGCTCAGAGGATGCATGTAAAAAATATGCAATATTATTGTGTATTTCTGCATATTTAGTAACTGTTATGATAATCAATTTTATTAGCTTCCATGAAAATTGTAGTAAAAGCATAATGTGATATAGTATATAATGTTGACAAATGTAAATGTAGTTTAATTTTAACAGATCTCCTATGATTCCTGACTTTGCAATAAAGCATCTTTCAAGTGAATTAACAATAATAATTTGTATGCAATTGATACAGTTTTAACTACAAATATAGTTCAGACTCCTTTAGTTATCTACTGAAACTGCAGTAGCTACCTTTCAAAACTGGTAGTTGCTGTAAAAATATACCCTTACTAAGCTCTGCTGAAGGTGAAATCTAATTTCCTCTAGCCCTAATTTATTGTTACTTTTGTAAAATTTAATTACTTTTCCCCCTCATTATACCAATCAAGAATCATTTTATAAAAGTAATATTGTACTTTATAATCCCTTACATGGAAAATTCCTCATATGGTAGAACTCATCTCAAGTCTTTAATCAGGTGTTTGATTGTCTCACATTTGTTTACCATAATAGATGTTTGAGTTCTTCCATGTTTCAGAATTCACATGAATTATATTATTTGGCTTTTAACGTTTTAGAAATTTAGACAGTAATGGAATTCAGTCTTGCAAGCAGATTGCTTCAACTTTTTTTGTTATAAAAAGAATAGTATATACTAACAGAGGCAATAAACATTGGAACTATCTCCTAATATTCTTTACTTTTAATGCAGGTTAAACTGATCTTTGTTTTGTTTGACCCTCCCTTTTGCCACCTCCTTGCTTCACAGGATAAGTAGAGTGACATAACATACAGTCTACCGCATATACGAGTAGATTACGAATCTTGGGTTATGAGCTGTGCGGTGCTAACTTGCAGTTTTTTCTCACCGCTCAATTCCCTGCAGCTCTGGTATTACAGGTTTTTACAAACCCGGCGTTAACATGTAAGAAGTGAGCGTAGAGCAAAATTGAGCTCCACACTGCGCTCCAATAGCAGTGCTGCTTAAGTGAGCGGTGAGCTGGTTGTACGTGCTCGTGCACAATTTGCCCATAGACATCAATGGGGAGAGCCAGCTGAGAAAAAGTCTAACACCTGCAATAAAGCAGCGTAAAGCTCCGTAATGCAGCCCCATTGATTCCTATAGGGAAACTAAATTTATCTTTACACCTAACACCCTAACATGAACCCTGAGTCTAAACACCCCTAATCTTACACTTATTAACCCCTAATCTGCTGCCCCTGACATCTCTGACACCTACATTATATTTATTAACCCCTAATCTGCCGCTCCTGACATCGACGACACCTACATTATACTTATTAACCCCTAATCTGCTGCCCACAACATCGCCAACACCTACATTATATTTAATAACCCCTAATCTCCCTCCCCCAATGTCAACGCAACCTACCTACATTTATTAACCCCTAATCTGCCGCCCCAATGTCGCCACCACTATTCTAAATTTATTAACCCCTAAACCTAAGTCTAACCCTAACACCCCCTAACTTAAATATAATTTAAATAAATATAAATAAAATTCCTATAATTAACTAAATAATTCCTATTTAAAACTAAATACTTACCTATAAAATAAACCCTAAGCTTGCTACAATATAACTAATAGTTACATTGTATCTAGCTTTGGGTTTATTTTTATTTTACAGGTAAGTTTGTATTTATTTTAACTAGGCAGAATAGTTACTAAATAGTTATTAACTATTTAATAACTACCTAGCTTAAATAAATACAAATTGCCCTGTAAAATAAAACCTAACCTAACCTAAGTTACAATAACACCTAACACTACACTACAATTAAATACATTCCCTACATTAAATACAATTAAATAAATGAAATTAGCTAAATCACAAAATAAACCCACTAAATTACAGAAAATAAAAAACAAATTACAAGATATTTAAACTAATTACACCTAATTTAAAAGCCCTATAAAAAAAGCCCCCCCAAAATAAAAAAAACCCTAGCCTAAACTAAACTATCAATAGCCCTTAAAAGGGCCTTTTGCGGGGCATTGCCCCAAAGAAATCAGCTATTTTATCTGTAAAATAAAATACAAACACCCCCCTAACAGTAAAATCCACCATCCACACAACCAACCCCCCATATAAAACCCTAACTAAAAAAAACTAAGCTACCCATTGTCCTGAAAAGGACATTTGGATGGGCATTGCCCATAAAAGGGCATTTAGCTCTATTGCTGCCCAAAGCCCTAACCTAAAAATAAAACCCACCCAATACACCCTTAAAAAAATCCTAACACTAACCCCTGAAGATTCACTTACCGGAGAAGTCTTCATCTAAGCGGCAAGATGTCCTCAACGAAGCTGGCGGAAGTGGTCCTCCAGACGTCAGAAGTGGTCCTCCAGACAGGCAGAAGTCATCACCCAGACGGCATCTTATATCTTCATCCTTCTGACGCGGAGCGGCTCCATCTTCAAGACATCCAGCACGGAGCATCCTCTTCAATCAACGTCTTCTTCGGAATGAATATCTCTTTAAGTGATGTCATCCAAGATGGCGTCCCTTAGATTACGATTGGCTGATAGAATTCTATCAGCCAATCGGAATTAAGGTAGAAAAAATCCTATTGGTGGATGCAATCAGCCAATAGCATTGAGCTTGCATTCTATTGGCTGTTCCAATCAGCCAATAAAATGCACGCTCAATCCTATTGGCTGATTGGATCAGCCAATAGGATTGAACTTCAATCCTATTGGCTGATTGCATCAGCCAATAGGATTTTTTCTACCTTAATTCCGATTGGCTGATAGAATTCTATCAGTCAATCGGAATCTAAGGGACGCCATCTTGGATGACGTCACTTAAAGAGATATTCATTCCGAAGAAGACGTCGATTGAAGAGGATGCTCTGCGTCGGATGTCTTGAAGATGGAGCCGTTCCGCGTCAGAAGGATGAAGATAGAAGATGCCGCTTGGATGAAGACTTCCCCCCGTCTGGAGGACCACTTCTGCCCGTCTGGACGATCACTTCTGCTGGCTTCGTTGAGGACATCTTGCCGCTTGGATGAAGACTGCTCCCGGTAAGTAAATCTTTGGGGGTTAGTGTAAGGATTTTTTTAAGGTTGTATTGGGTGGGTTTTATTTTTAGGTTTTTTAGGCAGCAATAGAGCTAAATGCCCTTTTAAGGGCAATGCACATCCAAATGCCCCTTTCAGGGCAATGGGGAGCTTAGGTTCTTTTAGTTAGGGTTTTATTTGGGGGTTGGTTGTGTGGGTGGTGGGTTTTATTGTTGGGGGGTGTTTGTATTTTTTTTTTACAGGTAAAAGAGCTGATTTATTTGGTGCAATGCCCCGCAAAAGGCCCTTTTAAGGGTTATTGCTAGTTTAGTTTAGGCTAGGGTTTTTTTTATTTTGGGGGGGGGGGGCTTTTTTTATAGGGCTCTTAGATAAGGTGTTATTAGTTTAAATATCTTGTAATTTGGTTTTTATTTTCTGTAATTTAGTGTTTGTTTGTTGTTTGTGATTTAGCTAATTTAATTTATTTAATTGTATTTAATGTAGGGAATTTATTTAATTGTAGTGTAGTGTTAGGTGTTATTGTAACTTAGGTTATGTTTAATTTTACAGGTCAATTTGTATTTATTTTAGCTAGATAGTTATTAAATAGTTAATAACTATTTAGTAACTATTCTACCTAGTTAAAATAAATACAAACTTGCCTGTAAAATAAAAATAAACCCTAAGCTAGATACAATGTAACTATTAGTTATATTGTAGCTAGGTTAGGGTTTATTTTATAGGTAAGTATTTAGTTTTAAATAGGAATTATTTAATTAATGATAGGAATTTTATTTATATTTATTTAAATTATATTTAAGTTAAGGGGTGTTAGGGTTAGACTTAGGGGTTAATAAATTTAGAATAGTGGCGGCAACGTTAGGGACGGCAGATTAGGTTAATAAATGTAGGTAGGTTGCGGAGACATTGGGGGAGGGAGATTAGGGGTTAATAAATATAATGTAGGTGTCGGCGATGTTGAGGGCAGCAGAATAGGGGTTAATAAATGTAGATAGGTGGTGGCGATGTTGGGTGCAGCAGATTAGGAGTTAATAAATATAATGTAGGTGGCGGCGATGTCCGGAGCGGAAGATTAGGGGTTAATAATATTTAACTAGTGTTTGTGAGGCGGGAGTGCGGCGGTTTAGGGGTTAATATGTTTATTATAGTGGCGGCAATGTCGGGGGGCGGCAGATTAGGGGTTAATAATTTTATTTTAGTGTTTGCGATGCGGGAGGGCCTCGGCTTAGGGGTTAATAGATAGTTTATGGGTGTTAATGTACTTTTTAGCACTTTAGTTATGAGTTTTATGCTACAGATTTGTAGCGTAAAACTCATAATTACTGAATTTAAAATGCTTTAGAAATCTTGGCGGTAAAGGGTGTACCGCTCACTTTTTGGCTTCCCAGGCAGACTCGTAATACCGGCGCTATGGAAGTCCCATAGAAAAAAGCCTTTACGAAATTTACGTAAGTAGGTTTGCGGTAAGACCAAAAAAGTGTGCGGTACACCTGTACCTGCAAGACTCGTAATAGCAGCGGGTGTGAAAAAGCAGCTTTAGTACCTGTTAACGCTGCTTTTTTACCTTACCGCAAAACTCGTAATCTAGGCGATAGATTCCTACATAGGTTACCCGTAGAGTTAGGAATGCAACCGTAAAATGTTTTTTCTAGATTAATATATTCCAATGTCATTTATCTAACAGTGTAACATATGAGCATGCTGTTAAAACCCACATTTATATGTTACAAATCTACCATTTGGATTGGAACTCTACTAAATCCTCTTTTACTTCCCAGTCAGCCATATATTAACATGTGCCCCACCCGTGTACTACTCATTTGAAATTCAAACTTAGACCTTGATCACAATCTAACAGCAATTTGCTCTTATAAAGGATTTTTTTGCTTCTATATTGGAATCACAGTCACAAATGTTTGTTCTAGTTTACAAGTTCAATATAGGTGCAGAAGCGTCCCCTATACAAACACATTCACAAAGGCACAATCTCGTTTAAAGGTCTCCTAGAGATACAATGTAGTAATGGAGAGGGTTTATGATTTACAGTTTAAGTAATGTTAAAATGCAGTAAAAGAAGTTATTATAAGTCCTTTGCACAGACACTTTAGTTGCCATCTTGTTTTCAGTTCACGTCAAAATGGAAACGGTTCTTTGAAAAACAATAGATGTAAATATTGTCTAGAAAATATTTTGAAAGTTTTAAATCAACCATGTATCAATATAAAAATGGTGCACAGTTTTCCCATCCTTACAACCTAAAGAATACATTCAGTTTAAGCAGTGGTGCGGATGGAAATGGATTACAATAAGTATCTATGAAAGTCGTGATTAAGTGATCCTCTTTATAACATGTTTTTAGTAACGTCAGTACTGTTAGTGATAATCATGAGTGTGACTTTAAGACAAATATTACAATTAAAAACACACCATTTGTAGATGTTGAGTTTTCATACAGATCGCCTTAGCTGTTTAGGAAGGATATCATGTAGTCAACACACACAATCACTCACACACACGTATATATATATATTTATGTAAATGTGTGCCCTGTTTACTGTATACAGCCTCTCCAATAGGGATGAATAGAGCTTTAATGAATCAATACCACGTATATGTTAATAAACCTCTCCAATGTCTCCTTTTGCCATTTCAGAGTGCTTTGAACATGAACAAGATACCAAATTGCTTGCAAATAGCCATGAAATAGTGTTAAAGATGTCCAAAATGCCCTTTGAGGACTAATCAAGGGCCTAGAGGTGCGAAATTGGAAAAGGCAGGAATGGGCTTGATAAAGTCTTGAAAAGTGACTTAAAAAAGTACTGTGATCCCTGATAACTTTTAAGTCACATAGGACAAATAGGGCTTTTATCAAATATCCAAAAATCTGTTTGCAAGTGTGAGAAAGAGTTGAAAACACACTGTTGTAATCGCCTTAAAGCTTTTGCATTGTCTTTTTATTATGCATTTGTTGTTTGTGTAATTCTACAGTATTTAATGGCCATTTAAGACCTAATTGCTCTCATTGCTTTACCTGCGGACTGTGACAAGTCAATAATTTAAAATAATATATATATGAGGGAGATGGCACTAGAATTAAAAGAAACTAGAAATTTAAAATCACGTAGATCCTTGCGGGGGTAATCCCTGGTGCAACCATCCAAGCAATAACAGAAAGGCACAAGGAAAAAGAAAGAGATAGGCTTGAACTTTGGAGAACTATTTTCATAAAATAAAACATTTATTTTTAAAAGTTAAAAAAGGACAATAAAAAAAAAACAAAAGTTCCCCTTACCTCTGATATGGGTTTGAGGGATGGTCTAATCCAAAATGTAATCAGCGTTTAACTTTTTGTGTATTAGTGGAATCTGATACTTTTGGATTGTGCTATTTACATATTTCCTCTAGTTAGGAAATATGTAAATAGCACTTTTTTACATTTAGGTTGGACTATTGTAAGCCCTACCAAGGGCAGAACTACCATTGGTGCAGTAGGCGCAACCAGGGCCAAAGTGCTGAGGAGACCCATAGCAGCTTGTCTATATATGTGTGTGCAGAAATGTGTACAATCCTAATGCAGGGAAGCCTTTTATTAGTGCAGATCTATCTATCTATCTATCTATCTATCTATCTATCTATCTATCTATCTATCTATCTATCATCTATCTGTATATACTCAAAATCATTATATAGAGTAGCATGAATATTATTACTATTGCTTACTACAGAGTTATCTTTGGGAAGAGGCCCCAAAAACAGTTTGAAACCATAGTCCTCCCTTTAACAATGTGCTTGGTGCAAAAGTTTTTCAAAGGAGAAACTTCCACCAATACTCCAAATTCAGTCTAGTTAATGGTGTAGACCAAGCTTGCCACTGTGATTTTGTTATCTTATCATCTCTACTACTGCTAATACGACAAAGATATATAGCATGCCTAGGCTTGTCTGCAGGGTGATTTTCCTATTTTCTGAAATTTAAAACCAATGATTTTCAAAGTTGCATTACAGGGGTCCAAAAAATTAAAGCATCTGGCAAAGTTTTTTTTAACTATGCAAAATTAAACATTTTATATTACAATCTTAATGATTTTTACGTGCCTTTAAAGTATTTTTGTTATAGATTCCTTTTCTTATCAGCTTTCCTTGATTAACAGACCAATTATTTTGTTATTGTGAGAAACCAAACAGGATTTTTTTTTTAGCCTAACCTGTTAGTTGATTTCAAAGGCAAAGGTGGATTTAAAAATTTAATTTCTTACTACAAATTCTTTTTAAGAGCCCCTATTGTTTTTCAGGAGCCCCAACAAGATTAAATAAATAAATAAACATTGCAATGTATTATGTGTTATGGTAGACTTTATGTAAAACTAGACCGTCTTGTTATTCTCTGACCCAGCCTCAAAAGCTCATACCCATCGACAAATTCCATGTCAGAATCTTCAGCGGCACATGAGGAAATGGTATACAAAGAGATATGATTAATGACAGATTTGTGATTTATGACATATAAATAGGCTCACACTTAAAAATATTATTAAACCTTTGCTTAAGTGCTCTGGCACATACTAACAGCTAGATTACAAGTGGCGCACTATTGTTTAACGCAAGTTGTGATAACAATGTCGCAACTGCGCTAACTTTAACATGATATTACATGTTTAAAGTAAACGTGACCAGAGTACACATAAACACACAAGGAGTACACTAATTCTTAATGTGTACTAACCCGACATGAGTTATATTAAAGTTAATAATGTATATATTAAATATAAAACATTCAAAAATATTAATATTTAATGTAAATAATTATTATAGATTTTCTTAACAATTGCCAAAAAATAATTTGAATATATATGTGTAGTTTTCAGTAACTATATTAATAATTTTTATTAATATTTTTTTAATGTTTTAATATTTAATATTTACATAACGTGCCGTAAGATAACTAATTTGTCATGTGCACTAACATGACACCATGTTAGACCTACAGTACAATACCCGAAGAGCGTAATGCATAATTTACATTCCAATGTTTTTCATATCTTTACGTAGAAGAAAATGTTCTTTTTATTTTTAAATAAAAATTTATATATACAGTTGTGCAACTGTACCTCACTGAGGAGGCCCATAGGAGGCCGAAACGATTGTCTGGGGTTGTTGCTTCCCTTGTTCAGAGAAGAATTGCCTGGTATTTCGGCACTGGACTGTCATTGGGCAGGGTCAGACTGATATGCTTCAGGATATTTTTTCTCTGTGAAGGGGCATAGTCTGCAAAAATAACTGGCACCCTGAGGAATTCAATAAAAATGAACATACATGGAAGTTATTCCAGCTTCTGTTCTATCTCAAGGAGTGCTGTTCTCTCTCTTTCGATTTTTATGCAAATTAATCTTGGGTCACACTAAGAGTAATGGGGAAACCAGATGTGGACTCTATGCACACTTGCCCTTAGAGAGATACAACTGCACCTCACTGACGAGGCCCATAGGAGGCCGAAACGATGGTCGGGGGTTGTTGCTTCCCTTGTTCAGAGAAGAATTGCCTGGTATTTTGGCGCTGGACTGTCATTGGGCAGGGTCAGACTGATATGCTTCAGGATATTTTTTCTCTGTGACGGGGCATAGTGTGCAAAAAGAACTGGCACCCTGAGGAATTCAATAAAAATGAACATGCATGAAAGTTATTCCAGCTTCTGTTCTATCTCAAGGAGTGCTGTTCTCTCTCTTTTGATTTTTACTCAAAAGTTTACATACCCTGGCAGAATTTATGCTTTCTTGGCCATTTTTCAGAGACTTTGAATGATAACACAACAACTTTTCTTTCACTCATGGTTAGTGCTTGGCTGAAGCCATTTATTATCAATCAACTGTGTTTACTCTTTTTAAATCATAATGACAACAGAAACTACACAAATGGCCCTGATCAAAAGTTTACATACCCTGGTGATTTTGGCCTGATAACATGCACCCAAGTTGACATAAAGGGGTTTGAATGGCTATTAAAGGTAATCCTCATCTGTGATCTGTTTTCTTGTAATTAGTGTGTGTGTATAAAAGGTCAATAAGTTTCTGAACTCCTGACAGACGCTTGCATCTTTCATCCAGTGCTGCACTGACGATTCTGGATTCTGAGTCATGGGGAAAGCAAAATAATTGTCAAAGGATCTGTGGGAAAAGGTAGTTGAACTGTATAAAACAGGAAAGGGATATAAAAAGATAGCCAACGAATTGAGAATGCAAATCAGCAGTGTTCAAACTCTAATCAAGAAGTGGAAAATGAGGGGTTCTGTTGAAACCAAACCACGGTTAGTTAGACCAACTAAAATTTCAGCCACAACTGCCAGGAAAATTGTTCAGGATGCAAAGACAAACCCACAAATAACTGTTTCAAGATGCACAATAAGGAGGCACTTGAAGAAAGATGGGCTGGATGGTCGAGTCGCCAGAAGAAAGCCATTACTATGCAAATGCCATAAAGTATCCCACTAACAATACACCAAACAGCACAGAGACAAGCCCCAAATCTTCTGGCACAAAGTAATTTGGAGTAATCAGACTTATTTGGAGTAATGAGCTTTTTGGCCACAACCATAAACGCTACATTTGGAGAGGAGTCAACAAGGCCTATGATGAAAGGTACACCATTCCTACTGTGAAACACAGAGGTGGATCGCTGATGTTTTGGGGATGTGTGAGCTACAAAGGCACAGGATATTGACCTTTTATACACACACACTAATTACAAGCAAACAGATCACAGGTGAGGATGGTTACCTTTAATAGCCATTCAAACCCCTTTGGGTCAACTTGTGTGAATGTTATCAGGCCAAAATCACCAGGGTATGTAAACTTTTGATCAGGGTCATTTGGGTAGTTTCTGTTGTCATTATGATTTAAAAGGAGTAAACACAGTTGATTGATAATAAATGGCTTCAGCCAAACACTAACCATGAGTGAAAGAAAAGTTTTTGTGTTATCATTCATATTCTCTGAAAAATGGCCAAGAAATCATAAATTCTGCCCGGTTATGTAAACTTATGAGCACAACTGTACAGTATATATATAGATCCCCGAAAATGATCCTAATAAAGTAATTTGTTTACTTTACCTTAAAAAGTCCTGTGAGTGCATCTTTTTGGTTGGTATATTGTTTGCAAGTCTGCACCCAGGCGGTTGTCTATTGTGGGAGAGGCTGGTGTTTGGATGCCAATATATATATATATATATATATATATATATATATATAATATATATTTTATATAATTTTAATGCAAAATATATGTCTATACCTCATATGTACAGGTATATATATATATATATATATATATATATATATATATATATATATATATATAAAAAAAAATTAACATTTTCCTGTATGTGAAATATCAACGCCTGTTGGGTAAAGCGCTGTGGGTTTAATATGGTGTCAGGTTTTTTTCTTCTGTGCTCTCCATTGAAGTCTATGGGGAGAATAAGCTAACGGGGTTCTAATATCCGAAGCCCTTTACTTAGGATGGGTTTTGCTTACGCACAAAATTTTTACTTTTGACTTGTAATATGACCTCTAAACCGCACACGCAAACACTTTACTTCCGGAGGTGTTATCGCTCGAGCGAATGCTCTAAATAGCGCTCCACTTGTAATCTAGCCCTAAATATT
Source organism: Bombina bombina (assembly GCF_027579735.1). Classification (NCBI taxonomy): domain Eukaryota; kingdom Metazoa; phylum Chordata; class Amphibia; order Anura; family Bombinatoridae; genus Bombina; species Bombina bombina. Next base: position 131,665,945 of record NC_069504.1, on the reverse strand, counting down.
TTGTTTATAAAGTATTGTAGGCTTTCCATATGCACAACTTGTGTAATGACTTTAGATTATCCAAGAGTCAATATTAAAATTGTTATTCAGTTACTGTCAAAATTGATTTTGCAACAGATATAAACTGAATGTTTCTGTCTGCATATCCCATAAGAAACAATGCTTTATTATATTAGGAAGCCTTGTTCAAAATGACTAATCACTTTTAAATGACATTCCTTTAGGAAATAAAATGTTTAAATACTTTTTAACACTCCGTACTCAAAAGAAAATAATACTTCAACTTTCATATGTCTAAAATATAAGAGCAAATTACTTTTATTTTTGTTACTAGGCGATAATCCTGCCCAGAGGGCAGTCTATTTGTTTAAAGTGAGGTCCATCTATCCCTGTCAATATTCCTCTGTCCTTGTCCCTCTATCCCTCTGTCCCTGTCCCTCTGTCCTTATTCCTCTGTCCCTGCCCACTTTTCTCTATCCCTATGTCCCTATTCCTCTGTCCCTGTCCCTCTATCCCTATCCCTATTCATCTATCCCTATCCCTCTATCCCTGTCCCTCTATCCCTCTGTCCCTATCCCTCTATCCATATCCCTCTGTCCCTGTCCCTACTCCTCTATCCCTATCCCTCTGTCCCTGTCCCTATCCCTCTGTCCCTATCCCTCTATCCATAACCATCTGTCCCTATTCCTCTATCCCTATCCCTCTGTCCCTATACCTCTATCCATATCCCTCTGTCCCTGTCCCTATGCCTCTGTCCCTATCCCTCTATCCATATCCCTCTGTCCCTGTCCCTATTCCTCTATCCCTATCACTGTGTCCCTATTCCTCTGTCCCTATCCCTCTATCCCTATCCCTCTATCCATATCCATATCCCTCTATCCCTATCCCTCTATCCCTGTTAATATTAAGGGAAATTTGCATATCTGTTGTAAATATAGTTAACTTTCTGTCCTGTAAGAAGTGAAAAATGTAATGAGGAATTTAGTACATTTATGGCTCCTGATAAAAAGAAAACCCAATTTTGGCCCAAGGGATTAGTAAAACTTATTGGCCAGGGAATAGCAACTCCGCCCCTTTGAAATACAATATTTGTTTGTTTTTAAATATCAAACAGGATTAGAAACACATAGCAAATCATAAGGTAGAGCTGTATAAATGTGCTGAATATCTATACACATATTGGGCCAGATTACGAGTGGAGCAGTATTTATTGCTCCTGCTTGCACGTTAACTGAAGTAAGGTTTTTGCACTCATATTACAAGTTAAAAGAAAAATGTTTTCGCTCACGCGCTAACCCAATGTGCGCAAAAAGCCGAAGTTAGAATATTGTGTTTAACGTATTCCCCCATAGAAGTCAATGGAGCCAGTAAAATAGACAAAAAACACCCTTCTCGCAAACCCAATCGTATATTCTCAAATGCACTAACCCAACATGAAAATATTTATATTTTACATTCCAATGTTCTTCATATAGCAGAATATGTTCTATTTATCCATAAATACATATTTTACCTATATCAGATGGTATTTAGGTACAATATATATCTAAACCTATGTATATAGATAATTATATATATGAAGTACAAAAAGAGTTCTGCAGAGGCGCAATTTGCAGTTTAAAATTTCAATATTTATTATATCCAAAAACGTGGTAAAACAACATATGGAGGTATCATGACAAGCGATTAAACAAATCAAGCATGAAAAAATGCTAACATGTTTCGGCGCAAGGCTGTAATCATAGCTACTGGGTACACCTGTTACATGACCTATGAACCCTACACCTTTTTCTCATTGGTTAAAAACAACTCACGCTATTCTCTGCCAAATACCATATTTAAAGGTATAATCAACATATATTAATGTCGCTCATGCCTGTAATAACTACAAATAAAAGTTTATTTATTTGAATTAAGTAAGTATTGCTCATTTCTAAATAACATAATTATTCAGCAAATAGAATGATTTATATAATCTGCTGAAAGATGCATGAAAAACTCTTAGGTATAGAGTATAAATTATATATAATTAATTATATATAGGTATATATATATATATATATATATATATATATATATATATATATATATATATATATATATATATATATATATATATATATATATATATATAGATAGATAGATAGATAGATAGGAATATCGATTTATAAATACTTAGAACATATTCTGCTATGTGCAGAACATTGGAATGTGAAATATTTTTAGTAAATACTCAGTATAACACGTTATTAAAAATGAATATTGCATAAATATGTTTTCACATGTTTTCATCTACTTAAACCTTCCTTTTTTTCCTTTCTTTCACCTTTTTTTTTTTTTTTTTTTTTTTTTTAATGATTTTTATTGAGGTTGTGCAAGACAGTTACAACAATAAAAGGTAAAAAGGTACAGTGGATATAATAGTAAACATATCTCAGGTTAAATTGGCTATGCCACTAAGATCTGAAATAAAACAAGGACATTGCAAAGCTGGCAAAGCATAAAAGGTCATGTCATCCCAAGTACAATAGATTGTTACCCAACTGAGTGAAAAGAACCTCTTTTTTAATTTATATAAGGTATGATAGCACCTCCATTGTTGAAACAGGCCACTCTTGGACCTATGTAAACTAAAAGACTAAGGGAGGTACTCTAATATTCAACACGGTCACTCTTGGACCTGAGAAGATGTATATATAAAAGTACAGCAGGCTAGACAGCGTATGGAAGATATAAATAGCAAAGTGTTAATGAATCTATAATATAATATAGTATATAATACAATACAATATAATAATATAATATTATAATAATAATATCTGGGCGCTATATCCTCCTAATAGTAGGCATAAATTAGGTTTGCAAGTTTATAAGTGTATAGGGGCCATTCAGAACTGGTGCAGTATAAGTACATTATGTGGGTTATAATATTAGCTGCTAGCTATATAACTAGTGCTCTGAACTGAAAACCACAGAGGTACCAGATTAACATTAAATTGAGACTAATATACAACTGTTTTGAAAATATAAAAGATTTCTTAGCATGCCACACTACCTCGGCCGCTGACAGTGCGGGGAGATGCCAAGTTATTTCAAGTAAAGAACAGTAATGCTGAACCTCGTGAGCCCACCATGGACAGTCTCTTAGGCATAGTATATGATCCAAGCAAAGTTAGTATGTGCATACCCGAATACCTAAGCTTTGATATAGAAAAGTAGGAAAAACAAATAAATAATCAAAAGACATCAACATAAACAAGATGAGCATAAAACCACACTATTACTAATCAAATGCTATACATTAAACCTGTATACAGAAACTTTTGAGGGATATATAGAGCAGTGTGTTTCTATATCGTATCAAAGGGACAATAGTTGAAGTGCCACAGAGCTCTTAACTTGGCATAAGCTAGGAATAGTTACTAGCGTCCATCTTGTCCCAAGCCAAAGACTTGAGCATTATGTCCATTATTAGCTTTATCCGATACCCATTTTTATGTAAGCGAGGACAGTGTTCATCTGGAAGGAAAGACTTGTCGCGGCACTGCAGCTGGCTTGCTGTGAAAGATTACCTGCATGATCAGCCTCTCTCGGGATATCGATGTCCTCACGCTGCAAAATGGAGAAAGATTTCCTCTGGGCTGATAGATCAAACTTGCTGCGGTCTAATACGTTAGTTGACAGATCCTTTTGGCCCCCATAGTTCCGGTATGCACCGGTTTTCTTTTTGGGAAAAGTCGACAATGTCCTCTTATGAGATGGGCCGGCTCCTTTAGTCGTAATGGCCGCAGGACCAAAAGTAGGGCTCTGTGACGCAGCAATCCCTCGGGCCTTGTAGGAATGAGCGGGAGGGCAGCTGGACTTTGCTGGTAGCTCCGGGTAAGTAAAGTGCTTATCTGATCTGAGGCAGCCCTCCGAGGACTCCGGGGCAGGAGCGGAATACTGGTTCGAGAAGACCAGAAGTAGAGAGCAATGATCCGTCTTTAGCTGTTCATAGCTTCGCGTGATCGCATTATGTATAGTGCGCTCCCAAACATCCACAGCTGCTAGCGCCTCCATGATGTGTACCAGGATATCTTCCTATTATCTCCACAGATGATAGCTGTTGTGCAAATCTATTTCTGAATAGCCCCCAGTGTGTGCCCAGACTCAGATTAGTTTAGACCTGCTGTCCCCGTGAAACCGGGGGGGGGGGGGTATTGTAGTTGCTTCTTCAGTTTAGTCCGCCATGCTTGCTACCCTCCTCTTGAGAGTAATTATATTATTATTATTAGTAGTAGAAATTATGGCATTATTTAGTATCAAACGATTCTGCTGAGTTTCCACTTCCATACCATGTTGTTTTGACAAGGAAAGGTAGATATATGCCACTGTAAATAACTAGATTTCTCAAGTTTGTGAGGAGCTTCTCTTTTTTGCGACTGTTCATCTTCTTTCACCCTTTTTATCAATGGATGAGACTTAAATATAAGAAGGGAAGATGCAAAAGAGAAAGATAGATCTACACTCATATTCGCTTTCCTTTCCCCTCTTCTTATTCAATTCCTAGCCACTCTTCTCTAATTCTACTTTCCATTATATATTTGGTATTTTCAAACCTAGCGATTAGTCCATTTTGTATAACTCTGTCCTGAATTTTAATACAAAATTTCCATTTCTCAAAAAACCTTTCCACATTTACCTCTAAATTATGCCAAATATAATTTTGTTCAATCAAAAATTGTTTATGGACTGTATTTTTCAGTGTTTTAAGTGATGGTGCTCGTTTATTCTTCCATCCTTTAAAGATAAGATTTCTACTTAAAATAATTAACATTGAAAAGAAAATTTTACATTGTGTGGCTTCTGTTTTTTTAAAGTTAAGGAATATAACTTGCTCTGGTTGTAGTATTAGTTGTTCATTACAAATTTTGTTAGCCCAGTATGATATCATTCTCCAGAATCTTTGTAATTTCGGGCATGAGCATATGCAATGTATAAAGTTAGCTTTAATTCTTCCACATTTTTCACATTTGTATTCATTATGAGACTTCCCCCATTTAGCTATTATTTCGGGTGTAATGTTTGTCATCCATATAATTTTAATGTTTATGCCAACGTGGCTCTTTCTACCATACTTATACTTAAAATAATCTGTATAGTTAGATCAGGAAAATACATGTCTTTCCATTTTGATACAATTTTCCCTAATTGACCTTCATGCTCTGTGTGTTTTATAATATTATATAGTAATGATATAGAAAACTTGTTATTATTATATGCACTAAATACCGGGTTCAGCGGTGGATGATCCCATGTTTTCCCATATAATCTTATAAGTTTTAAGCAGTAGTCTCTTATTTGTAGATATGCATAATAGTGTTCTTTTTTGCACTGGAATTGTTCTTGAGCTTCCCTGAATTCTATAACCTTTGGGGTATCCCTCCTCTGTTCACTAGTTGTATCACTTTAACTAAGCCTTGTTCCTCCCATTTTGCTCCAACATTTGTTAGGAAACCTAATTGGAATTCTTGGTTCCCTTTAATTGCCAGGAACTGTGATACTGCAAACTTTAAGTTCAGCTTATTACAGATTTTATGCCATGCTATAATTGAATCTTTGAATAAATTTATTCTTTTGATATATAAGGGGAGTTTACTAACTTCCACATGAACTAAGTTTTTCAAATAAAGAGGTTTAACTAACTGGGCTTCTATCTCTAGTATAGTAAAATGTCCTATCTCTAATAACCAGTCTATAGCAATATTCCCTACTGCCACTAGGTTATATAGACCAATATCTGGAAGTGCCATTCCCTTCAAATTTTTTGGGAGTGTAAGTTCCATGATTTAGTTTTACTTTCTCCCCCCCCACCCACAAATATGTTTTAATAGATGTGCTTATTTTCTTCCTTTCTGGGTTTTTCGAAAGCAATGGAATATTTTGAAAAATATATAGCAAACGTGGTAATGCTATCATTTTTAGTAAAAAAAAATTGCCATAAAGAGACAGGGGGAGAGTCTCCCAATGTTTAAGAGTATCCGAGAATTTCCTGACTGTTTCTTTAATATTTAATGTATATATTTCTTCTGGATCTGCTGAGAAGTTTAGGCCCAGATATATTAAGAAGTGTTTTATCTCCTTAAAAGTTTGAGTGTCTGAGTCTTTTTTTTATGCAGCCATAATACTTCTGATTTATTTTTGTTAATTTTGTAACCGGAGAATGCTCTGAACGTTTCCACTATTTGGCAAATTAATTTAAAATTTCTTGAGGATTTTCTAGTAAAGATCAATAAGTCATCTGCATAGACTGCTAGTTTAATTTCTTTATCTTGTATCTTTATACCTGGGATCATTGATCTGAGTGAGTTGAGCAATGGTTCCAGAGTTAAATTAAAAATTAAGGGGGACAAGGGGCATCCTTGTCGAGTCCCTCTCAAGAGTGGAAAAGGCTTTGTTTTACATTTATTTATAATTAACGCAGCTTGGGAATTTTTATATAGCTGTTCAATTATATTATAACAGTTTCCATAAAATCCAAATTTACCAAGCGTCCAGCGCTATTATAGATAGGTCTACTTAGTTTATTTCCTTATTATATTTTTTATATTTTTTGTTATAGCAAACATCTGCTATTGATACGTACAGTTTTCTTAAATTAATATTAGATGAGCGCCCTTTCATGAACCCTGTTTGATCCTGATGCATTATCCCCCCCAGTATTGACTGTAATCTTCTGTAGTCAATGTTTAACAGTGAAATTGGTCTATATGATTCTAATAACTGTGGGTCTTTCCCTGGTTTTGGTATAATAATTATTGTGGATTTGTTAAACTCCGTAGAGGGCGTGATCTGTCCTGTCCAGAATTTATTAAGCAAGAGAGTTATTGTAGGCGTTATTTCCTCGATTAATATTTTATAAAATTCTGTGGGAAGGCCATCAGGACCCGCAGCCTTATTATTAGCTAAGCTTCTGATTGTTTGTGCTACTTATTCTTCCGAGATCATTTCATTAAGTTTAGTTAACTGTGTTATATCAATTTTTGGAACCATTATTGTTTTCCAGTACTGTTCCTTTTTCTCTTCATCTATAGGCAATGGTGAGTATAATTTTGTCAAATATTCATAGAATGTTTCTTGAATCTCTTTAAAATTGGTTAACTCCTTATCCCCCACTCTTAGCTTAGAAATAAATGTGCTTTTCTTTTGATTGCTAACTATTTGAGCCATGTATCTTCCAGATTTGTTACCAAATCTATAAAATTTGGAGCATCTTTTCATGTTTTCTTTTATTTCATTTTGAGTTAGGAAGTTATCCCTTATCTGTTCTGCCAAGATATATTTTTCCCAATTAGTCTTTGATCTATTCCCCAAGAATCTTATATATGCATTGGTTAAAGTTTTAGTTACTTGTTGTTTCCTGTAATTTAATTCCCTCCTCATCTTAATTACAAAAGAAGTAATCTCCCCCCTAAGTACTGCTTTAGCAGTATTTCAATATATATTAGTTTTATTCCAGTAGTTATTATTAAATCTTTCATATTCTACCCACTTCTCTCTTAGAAAATTGAAAAATTTAGGGTTATTTAATAAGTGTTTCGAAAAAAAAAATGACCCTGGTTGAATTATAGGAAGTGTACCAAGCGTGATGCTGATGGGAGCATGATCAGATAAAGTAATTTGGCCAATCATAGACTCAATCTTATTAACCAAGCTTTCTGAAATAAGAAAAAAGTCTATCCTTGAGAGTGAATGCTTAGATTTAGAAAGACATGTAAATTCCCTACTATCTGGATTCATTATTCTCCAAATATCCTGTATATTTAAATCCTTTTTCAAGTTTTTAAGTATTATACTTTCCTTTTTCCTTTTAGCCTGTCTGTTCCCCTTAGTTCTTAGAGTCTCTATTTTAGTTTCCCCTATTTCTTTCTGTCTGTCTAAAAGTAAGTTTGGTGTTAAGATAAAATCACCGCCAATTATTAATTGTTTGTCTGCATATATCAGCAGCTGGCCTCTTATCTTCCTCCAAAATCCTTGGTCTTCATTGTTAGGGCCGTATATGTTACACAAAATATATTCCTTATCATTAATTTTTACTGATATAATGATAAATCTCTCATCCTGATCTAATATTATATTGTTGATAGTATATTCTAGTGTTTTACTGAATAGGATTGCTACTCCCTTTTTCCTTTGTCCACATGGGGTAAAGACTACTTCTTTTATCCAACCTCCCTTTAATTTAGATGCTTCCTCGCTTTTTAAATGTGTTTCTTGAAGGAAGATTATCTGGGCACCTAATTTCTTTGCATGCTTTAATATAGATTTCCTTTTAATAGGTGACGTAATTCCACCTATGTTCCACAATATAATTTTAAGAGACATTTTATTCTATTTAAATGCGCATTTAAAAATGGGACTGTGTTTAAACTTAAGCATCCAGCCCAATAGTATAAATTTTTTTTCTTCTTTATAAAAAACAAAACAAAAAATAAAAAAACAAGAACAAACCTACTGTCTAATATACATTTTTGTAAATCCCCCTGTCTGTTTCCTTCCCTCTATGAAAAGTTTTACTTCTGTCTCGTCTATACATAATTTATTGCCCTCTTTAGTTTGTATGTTTATCTTTGCTGGGTATAATAGTCTAGCTCTCCATCCTGCTTGTATAAGTTTCGTACAATAAGGTGCCATAATCCGCCTTTTGTTAGAGGTTTCAACTGAATAATTATTGAATAGTAGAAGCTTTTTCCCTTTATAAGTTAATTCATTGTTTAGTTTCCTAAATGCGTTAAATATTTCTAGTTTATCTTGAAAGTTTAGCATTTTCATAATAACGGCTCTGTTAATATAATCTCCATTTGCTGTCTTTTTTACTAGACCTATCCTATGGATTCTCTCTACTGTAACTGCTGACTCAGTTTTATCAATTTTCAGTATTTGTAACAGTTCACCTTCTGCAAATTCTTTGAGCTCGCTTTCTGTTATTCCTTCTGTTAAGCCTATTAGCCGGATGTTATTCTGCCTGGTGCGGTTTTCAAGATCTTCTAGTTTCGCTTTCATGGCTTCTAACTGTGATGACATTTGATCTCTTTGTATCTCCCTATCTTCGATGATAGAATCCTATCAGCCAATTGGAATTAAGGTAGGAAAAATCCTATTGGCTGATGCAATCAGCCAATAGAATTGAAGTTCAATCCTATTGGCTAATCCAATCATCAATAGGATTGAGCTCGCATTCTATTGGCTGTTCCAATCAGCCAATAGAATGCAAGCTCAATTCTATTGGCTGATTGCATCAGCCAGTAGGATTTTTCCTACCTTAATTCCGATTGGCTTTTAGGATTCTATCAGCCAATCGGAATTGAAGGGACGCCATCTTGGATGATGTCACTTAAAGGAACCTTCATTCTTCAGTCGCCGTCGGATGGAAGAGGATGCTCCACGTTGGATGTCTTCAAGATCGACCTGCTCCGCTCCGGATGGAAGAAGATAGAAGATGCCGTCTGGATGAAGACTTCTGCCAGTCTGGATGTCCTCTTCTGGCCGGATCGGATGAAGACTTCTGCCCCTCTGGAGGTCCACTTTTGCCCAGCTGGGTGAAGACTTCTCATGGTAGGGTGATCTTCAAGGGGGTAGTGTTAGGTTTTATTAAGGGGGGATTGGGTGGGTTTTAGAGTAGGGTTGGGTGTGTGGGTGGTGGGTTTTAATGTTGGGGGGGTATTGTATTTTTTTTACAGGTAAAAGAGCTGATTACTTTGGGGCAATGCCCTGCAAAAGGCACTTTTAAGGGCTATTTGTAATTTAGAATAGGGTAGGTTTTTTTTTATTTTGGGAGTGCTTTTTTATTTTGTTAGGGGGATTAGATTAGGTGTAATTAGTTTAAAATATCTGTAATTTCTTTTTTATTTTCTGTAATTTAGTGTTTGTTGTTTTTCGTAATTTAGTTTATTTAATTTAATTGTAATTAATTGTAGGTATTTTATGTAATTAATTTAATGATAGTTTAGTGTTAGGAGTAATTGCAACTTAGGTTAGGGTTTATTTTACAGGTAAATTTGTACTTATTTTAGCTAGGTAGTTATTAAATAGTTAATAACTATTTAATAACTATTGTACCTAGTTAAAATAAATACAAAGTTGCTTGTAAAATAAAAATAAATCCTGAGATAGCTACAATATAACTAATAGTTATATTGTAGCTATCTTAGGGTTTATTTTACAGGTATTTATTTTTAAATAGGAATAATTTATTTAGATGCATTTAAATTATATTTAAGTTAGGGGGGGGTTAGGGTTAGACTTAGGTTTAGGGGTTAATACATTTAATATAGTAGCGGCGACGTTGTGGGCAGCAGATTAGGGGTTATTAAATGTAGGTAGGTGTCGGCGATGTTAGGGATGGCAGATTAGGGATTAATAAAATGTAACTAGTGTTTGCGAGGCGGGAGTGCGGAGGTTTAGGGGTTAATATATTTACTACATTAGCGGCGATGTCGAGTCAGCAGATTAGGGGTTAAATAATTTTATTATAGTGTTTGCGATGTGGGGGGGGGGGGCTCGGTTTAGGGGTTATTAGATAGTTTATGGGTGTTAGTGTACTTTATAGCAGTTTAGTTAAGAGTTTTATGTTACGGCGTTAGCCCATAAAACTCTTAACTACTGACTTTAAAATGCGGTTGGAGTCTTGGAGGTTGAGGGTGTACCGCTCACTTTTTCCAGCGATCGTAATACCAGCGTTAGGAAAATCCCATTAAAAAGATAGGATACGCAATTGACGTAAAGGGATTTGCGGTATGCTAAAATTGCTGGAAAAAAGTGAGTGGTACACCTGTACCTGCCTGACTCGTAATACCAGCGGGTGTTAAAAAGCAGCATTGGGACCCCTCAACACTACTTTTTAAGGCTAACGCAAGGCTCGTAATCTAGGCGTAAATGATTTAAATAAAGCATGACGTGTTCAGAATCTTTCCAACTTATTCCATTGTCAAATTGTGCACATCCGTTTAATATGCACGCTTTCTGAGGCACTAGCTCGTACTGAGCATGCACAAAAGTTTAGAGTGTATCTGTATATGATAAATTAAAAGAGAGAAGCGCTCAACCTGGGAATGAACAATAGCATAATAGCTTGTTCTATGGCTAGTTACCACCCAAGAAGCAGCCTCTTTTTGCTCAACATGTGCCTTTCACAGAGAAGAACTTTCCTGAAGCATATCAGTCTGATCCTGACTTAACAGTACAGTACAGCCCCGAAATACCAGGCAATCCCTCTCTGAATGAGAGAAACAGCAAAACCCAAGATGTATGTTTCAGCCTAGTGTGGGCCTCGTCAGTGAGGTGCAGCCATATCCCTCTAAGGACATTGAGCAATGGGTCCACGTCTGGATTCCCGCATCACACTTAGGGAGACTTCCCTAAGAGTCATAATTTGCATTAATTAAAAGAGAGAAGTGCATTGTATGCTTAGAGGAAAATGGCTGCACCTCACTGACAAGGCCCACACTAGGCCAAAACGTACGTCTGGGGTTTTTCTGTTTCTCTCGTCTCTCTGGTATTTCGGGGTTGGACTGTACTGTTAAGTCAGGATCAGACTGATATGCTACAGGGAAAGTTCTTCTCTGTGAAAGGCACATGTTGAGCAAAATGAGGCTGCTTCTAGGGCGGTAACTAGCCATAGAACAAGCTATTATGCTATTGTTCGTTCCCAGGTTGAGCGCTTCTCTCTTTTTATTTATGTATCTGTATATGTATTTGTTATTGGCTGATAACTTTGAGTAAGTGCTATTACATTGTCTTTTTATTATATACTTGTTGGTTATGCAGCTCTACGGTATTGAATGGTCATTTAACTCCTTTACTGTCAAACATAACATGGCATAGCCAAGGCATTAATAAGGTTATATGCCTATAATAAGTTAAAGGGACAGTCTACTCCAATTTTTGCTGTTGTTTAAAAAGATAGTTAATCTCTTTATTACCCATTCCCCAGTTTAGCATAACCCACATTCTTATATTAATATACTTTGTACCTTTGTGATTACCTTGTACCTAAGCCTCTGAAGACTCCCCCCTTATCTCAGTTCTTTTGACAGACTTGCATTTTAGCCAATTAGTGCTGACTCATAAATAACTCAATGGGAGTGAGCACAATGTTATCTATATGGCACACATGAACTAGTGCTGTCTAACTGTGAAAACCTGTCAAATTTCACTGAGGTAAGAGGCAGCCTTCAGGGGCATAGAAATTAGCAAATGAGTCTAGCTAGGCTTAGCTTTCAACAAAGAATACCAAGAGAACAAATCAAATTTGGATTTATATTATAGGGATATGCAGATGAAGGTGGCAAATACAGATCGTACTGTGTTGCACTTTCACAAGAAGAAATCCAGCTCCGAAAAGAGACAAACACTACGACCGTCCTTCTTCTGCATTCGGATCTTAACGAAGGATCCAAATGCACATGCCTATTATTTTATATTACTTGTATTTGGTACTTTAAATATATTTGTTTATTCATGGTATAGACTTCAATTTTTTTTTAAATTTCCTTTTTTGATTAGATCCAGCAAAGATCACTTTTTTTTTTAAATAGGCATTGTTTGCATGGGACAAGCATAAGGCTATCCTACAAACTAGATAAGTTTATACTGTTAGGTAATATCGGGCAGACTCGCTGGGCCTATGGCTCTTATCTGCCGTCCATATCTATGTTTCTAAGTTTCAAGCCCTACATTTTTTTAGAGAATATTCTTTGCTTTATCATTTAAATCCCTTACACCTATAACTTAGAGGTGTTGAATCTAACAAGGTTCATACCATCATATATACTTTTCTAAGCTCTGTATAACCTTGTCATACCTCACAATGCCAATCAAAATCCAAGCAAACAAAGGGAATCATGAACTCACATAAAATACACAGCTGAATTGAGGGTCAATATCATGTTGTACTAAATTATATATCAAGAATATTTCAGTTATGATTAAACAGACTGCATCATGGACATTTCACCAGCACAAATGGCTAGTTTTATTCAATATTTTATAGAATTATCAGTCTCATCATAAAACAGAGACAGCACCAAAGAAAAAAACACTGCTAGTTATATAATAAACAGTTTGATGTAACACAGTAAAAATAAGATAACATTCAGATAATTGACCTTCCCTTGTATCATAGTTTTTTTCTTCAGGATCTTTTGCAAAAAAATAAGATTATGTTTTCAGGAGATGTGCTACTGGCAGATGTGGGGAACAGGACAAAGTAGTCACTGGGAAGACAGAACAAGACATCAGCAGTCAGGGAATATACAGAAGAATAGTCAGTAGTCTGGATAATACACAGCAGCCAGGTATCACAGCAAAAGGAGCAAGTAGAGCAAATCAAAAGTACGGTTACAAAAGATGGCAACCAGTGTATCAGTCTGCATTTCAAGGTACAGGCAGAAGAGTAAGGCAAGAGGCTTAAACCAGGGCACACGTTAGGGTCAGAACCAGGAGAGCAGACCAGGAACAAGAACGCCAGGACTTCCATAAATAAAGAATAACCAAGCAAATTTTGGTGCCAGTTTAGCCTCATGGTCACTTCTGGCACAGAAGGGACAAGTAGTGCGATCCTTTGTGTAGGTCATGCAATCCACACAGATATCAAATAAAGCCTGCAGACTCTGTGCGCTAATCACAGTGCAGCCTTGTGAATCCGTCTCCAACTTCAGAATGTGCCTACGCTGCTCTATCAGCAGCACTAAACCTCTGTTTCTTTGTGCTGTCTTGGACTCTGGTCATGGTCACAACCCTTCTTTTAGCGTGACACTGCAAATGTTAGCTTTAGGCCAGTGCATACACTGTAATTTTTGCTTTTAACTGGACAAATTACTCACCTGTTTTAAGGCAAAGGTACATGCCACACTCTCAACCCTTCTTTTAGCATGACCCTGGATCCTCAGGTAAGGTAACAGAGCATTGACAACTTCTTAACATGTCATTTATCAGGATTATTAATGACAATACTTTTGAATATGGCTGGTAGATTTTCCGTTTTCACACTAATCTATTGTGATTAGTTATAATTTCGCCTATACTATCACTAGACTAATGACTACTAAAATGACAAAGCTGGATTCTCTTGATAGATTTGATTGGTTCATGTATTCTACTATGCCCTGTCAAAAGCTAAATTAAAAATAGCAGTGTCGACATATTGGGATGTCTTATTAAAATGTTTTTTTGTTTCAGTCAATTTCACACTACATATGTTAGCTTGTAGCCCAGTGCAAAAGCTCTATTTTTTTTTTGTTTTTTAGGTGGACACAGATTACTCACTTGATTTAGGCAAGGGTACACAATCTACTTTGCATCATGGGGAATGTCACAATCTTAAAAAAGGCTGCATGTAAAGTTATAAATACATTTGTAACTGCGTAAAATTTATTTCTGATAAATGGTAAATGTGTATGTTTGTGACCGACCTAGGCTTTACATTCCTGCTTTTCAAATAAAGATAGCAAGAGATTGAAGACAAATTGATAATAGGAGTAAATTAGAAAGTTGCTTAAAATTGCATGTTCTATCTGAATCATGGGGCATACGGAGTTTGATAAATATGCCCCACTGTATTTAAAATAAATAAATAAATAATTTAACTTTTAAAGGGACACTGAACCCAAATATTTTCTTTAGTAATTCAGAAAGAGCATGCAATTTTAAGCAACTTTCTAATTTACTCCTATTATCAATTTTTCTTCGTTCTCTTGCTATCATTATTTGAAAAAGAAGGCATCTAAGTTTTTTTTTGGTTTCAGTACTCTGGACAGCACTTTTTCATTGGTGGATGAATTTATCCACCAATCAGCAAGGACAACCCAGGTTGTTCACCAAAAATGGGCCGGCATCTAAACTTACATTATTGCATTTCAAATAAAGATACCAAGAGAATGAAGAAAATTTGATAATAGGAGTAAATTAGAAGTTGCTTAAAATTTCATGCTCAATCTGAATCACGAAAGAAAATTTTTGGGTACAGTGTCCCTTTAACTTTTACTTTTAAACTTTTCTTTTTATTTTTATTATGAGTCTGATCTGACTTACTTTGCTGACTGTAGCCTGTGCAGTGTAGATTGAATAGTATACAAACACGTAACAATACACAGTCTGTTGTACTACACAGGCAGCCAGCCAGGCTCGCTCTGGCCTCGTCCCTCCTCACCCTGCCTGGGCTGACTCTCTCTCTCTCTCTCTCTCTCTGATGGTTGACATCATCTAGTGCTTTGTGTACCACTTCAGTGTCATAACCACGTTCCAACAGTTTCTTGGTTAGTTTTTCACTTTCTGCCAGGAAGGTATCATCCTCCGAGCAATTTCGTTGTATTCTTAAGAATTGCCCTTTTGCTATACCATAGCTAGTGTGTGGAGGATGATTGCTTCTTGCATGCAAGAAGGTGTTTGAGGAGATAGGTTTGACATACAATGAAGTGCTCACTCTGTTTTCCCCTGGAAGTCCTGTTAGGATTAAGTCCAAGTAAGGTATCTCTGTCTTCTCAAAAGAGAAGGTAAATTGTAATCCAACCTCATTATCATTCAGATAATTGACGAAGGATTCACTGTCTGTCTGTGTGCCAGACCACACAACCAAGAGATTGTCAATATATCGCTTGTATCCAATGATGGAACCAAAGAAAGGGTTTAAATCTGTATACATGTACTGATGCTCCCACCAGCCCATGAAAATATTTGCATAGGCTGGGGCAAATTTGGCCCCCATGGCCGTGCCTCTCTTTTGTAGGTAGTGATCTCCTAGAAATTCAAAATAGTTGTGCGTTAGTGAAAATTTCAAAACCTGGAGAATATAGCCCTTCAGGTTGGCAGAGTAATCACTAAATGTGTCAAGCATATATTGAGTGGCTTCTAGGCCTTTTTCGTAGGCCCCACCACATCTATTGTCAGCCAAGCCATGTTATGGTCCCATGTGCATGTACTCAGTATATTTAATAAATGTTTTGTGTCCCTCAAAAAAGAAGGCAACCGATACACCAGGGGTTGCAATAGGGATTTAAGCCAGTTGCCCAAGTTCTCAAGGAGTGACCCTATTCCTGAGACTATGGGGCATCCTTTCACCTCCTCCAAGGACTTATGTACCTTGGGGAGGTGATGGAATATGGGCACCACAGGATGTTTGATGTTCAGGAAATCAAAAGTGTCATCATCAATTAAGCCTTGGTGTCTACCATCATCTAGCAGATGAGCGGCAGAATGCAGAACCCAAATATATATATATATATATATATATATATATATATTCACATACACACACACACACATATATATATATATATATATATACTGATATACACACACAAACACACACATATATATATATATATATATAAACACACACTGATATATATATATATATATACACACACACACACACAGACACACACTGATATCTATATCTCAACTTTTCATTAACCCCTTAATGATCGCGACATATAATGATCGTTGCTGATCGTTAAGGTTTTCCTTGCTAATAATAGAGCAGGTTACACCACAAGCAATAGGACCGTGCTATTGTACCCTCCCTCTACCCTTCTGGTCACTGGAAATAGCCCGGTCTTGCCACTGGCGGTGAGACCACGCTATTAGTAATGCAATCCCAATAAAAGACCAGCAATGTACAGGATACTTCGCTGGTCCATAAGAGGTTAATATATATTCCTTTATTCCATTTCTTTATTTTAACTTTTGAGTATATATTAGAGTAATATATTCTCAGAGCAAGTTTAGACCACATTGCAATTATTCATTTAACCTTTAATGAAAAATAGCTACAATTTTATTTTAAATATTGTGGAATCTTATAATTGGATCTTGCAATAAGCAAATCACAATTTATTAAACATATGTACCCTCACGTATGATGTAATGAAATTATTTTCCAAACATACTTCAACCATGAAAATGTGTTAAATAGATTCAAGGTACTGTGATGATTAATTCACCCTCTTAGTTCCTAGTTTAGACATAGAGTACATGAATATGTAACGAAGGGCAAAAACATCTCATCTTCACATGGTACAGTTACATTGATAATTTACCCACCTCTTGGCTGCAAGATAACATAATAATTTTTGCATCCGGGCAAACATAGGATAAATTGCACTTATTTTATGCAAGAAAATATTTATCATTAGACTTTATAAGCACTTTTTACTATTGTATAATTTAACCTTACTTCTGTTGCCGGGAGTTCAAGGTGAAAAAATTGTCTATGCAAAATGAAGATTCCTGTGAAGAATACACAAATAAAGAAGTAAGATTTTTTTTTAGATGGATTTGCTGGATTAATTTACTGAGGGCTAGAATACAAGTGGAGTACTAGAAACCCAACGTACACAAAACAATATCGCAACCATGTTAACTTCTCCCATAGAAGTCAATGGAGCACAAAAACGTATAAAAAAAATAACACCAATACTCGCGTGCTGACTCGACTGTATGTATTTAAGAGCCCTAAACGAGTCATTTCCCATTTCCCATTCCAATGTTCTTCACATAGCAGAATATGTTCTATTTATTCTTAAAGGGACAGTCTACACCAATTTTTTTCTTATTTAAAAAGATAGATAATCCCTTTATTACCCATTCCCCGTTTTTGCATAACCAACACAGTTATATTAATACACTTTTTATCTCTGTGATTACCTTGTATCTAAGCCTTTGCAGACAGCCTCCTTATCTAAGTGCCTTTGACTGACATGCAGTGTAGTCAATCAGTGAAGACTCCTAAATAACTTCACGGGAGTGAGCACAATGTTATCTATATGACACATGTGAACTAGCACAGTCTAACTGTGAAAAACTTTCAAAATGCTCTGAGCTAGGAGGCGGTTTTCAACTGTTTAGAAATCAGTTTGAGCCTAGCTAGGTTTAGCTTTTTAAAAATACCACCAAGGGAACAAAGCAAATTTGATGATAAAAGTAAATTGGAAAGTTGTTTAAAATTGCATACCCTATCTGAATCATGACTAGACTGTCCCTTTAAATACATATTTCTATACATATCTGTATATACATGTCCCTATATATCTATTCTTATAGATATATAGGTATAGATATGTATTTTATATGAACAGTATATATATATATATATATATATATATATATATATATATATATATATATATAAATAATACATTATTTTCAATCACCTAGATTATGAGTTTTGCGTTGCCGCTTTTAACGCTGAAAAAATGGCAATTTCAGCGTAAAAGCAGTAACGCACTATTGGAAGTCGTGTCGGTATAGCTATACCACAAGCATTTTAGCCTGTAATGCAACGTCAATCCCGCTGGGATTTCCATAGCGCCGGTATTACAGGTTGTGCATTGAGGCTAAAATGCGTTACAGCCTATACCGACACAATCCATACGGCCATCTGAAAGCAGTAGTCATAACTAAAGTTTTATAAAGTATAGGATGAGAGCTTCTGAAATCCTATTGGCTGTTCAAATCAGCCAATAGGATTTCAGTAGCTCTCATCCTATTGGCTGTTTTGAACAGCTAATAGGATTTCATAAGTTCTCATCCTATTGGCTGATTTAAATTTGAAAAATCAAATCAGCCAATAGGAATGCAAGGGACACCATTTTGAAATGGCTACCTTGCATTCAACTTAAGTGTACGGCGGAGGCCGTATGAAAAGGACGCTCCGTGCAGGATGGGATCAGCTTCCAGGATGGCTCCACGCCGCCGGGTTGAAGATAGAAGACACCTCAGGGATGGATGAAGACCTCGCCGCCTGGATGAAGACCTTGCCTCCTGGATGGAGATGAATGTTCGGACTTCAGAAACCGTGAGTAGATCTTCTAGGGTTAGTGTTAGGTTTTTTTTGTAATTTTTTGGGGTGTTTTTTTTTTTAAGATTAGGGCTTTGGGCTGTGAAAAATAGCTAAATGCCCTTTTAAGGGCAATGCCCATACAAATGCCCCTTTAGGGCAATGGGTAGCTTAGTTTTTTTTTTTAGAGTTAGGTTTTTTATTTTGGGGGGTTGGTTGGGTGGTGGGTTTTACTGTTGGGGGGACTTTTTATTTTTATAGGGCTATTAGATTAGGTGTAGTTGTTTTTATTTTTGATAATTTCGTTTATTTTTTGTATTCTTAGTGTTTTTTATTTTTCATGATTTTTGTGTTAATTATTTTTGGTAAACTTACGCCTAGATTTAGAGTTTGGCGTTAGCCGTCAAAACCAGCGTTAGAGGCTCCTAACGCTGGTTTTTACCGCCCGCTGGTATTTAGAGTCAGTCAGGAAAGGGTCTAACGCTCACTTTGCAGCCGCGACTTTTCCATACCGCAGATCCCCCTACGCCATTTGCGTATCCTATCTTTTCAATGGGATCTTTCTAACGCTGGTATTTAGAGTCGTGGCTGAAGTGAGCGTTAGAAATCTAATGACAAAACTCCAGCCGCAGAAAAAAGTCAGGAGTTAAGAGCTTTCTGGGCTAACGCTGGTTCATAAAGCTCTTAACTACTGTGCTCTAAAGTACACTACACCCATAAACTACCTATGTACCACTAAACCGAGGCCCCCCCACATCGCCGCCACTCTATTAAACATTTTTAACCCCTAATCTGCCGACCGCACACCGCCGCCACCTACGTTATCCCTATGTACCCCTAATCTGCTGCCCCTAACACCGCTGACCCCTATATTATATTTATTAACCCCTAATCGGCCGCCCCCAACGTCGCCGCCACCTACCTACAATTATTAACCCCTAATCTGCCGACCGGACCTCACCGCTACTATAATAAAGTTATTAACCCCTAATCCGCCTCACTAACCCTATAATAAATAGTATTAACCCCTAATCTGCCCTCCCTAACATCGCCGACACCTAACTTCAAGAATTAACCCCTAATCTGCCGACTGGACCTCACCGCTACTATAATAAAGTTATTAACCCCTAATCCGCCTCACTAACCCTATAATAAATAGTATTAACCCCTAATCTGCCCTCCCTAACATCGCCGACACCTAACTTCAAGTATTAACCCTTAATCTGCCGACCGGACCTCACCGCTTCTCTAATAAATGTATTAACCCCTAAAGCTAAGTCTAACCTTAACACTAACACCCCCTAAATTAAATATAATTTAAATCTAACGAAATAAATTAACTCTTATTAAATAACTTATTCCTATTTAAAGCTAAATACTTACCTGTAAAATAAACCCTAATATAGCTACAATATAAATTATAATTATATTGTAGCTATTTTAGGATTAATATTTATTTTACAGGTAACTTTGTATTTATTTTAACCAGGTACAATAGCTATTAAATAGTTAATAACTATTTAATAGCTACCTAGTTAAAATAATTACAAAATTACCTGTAAAATAAATCCTAACCTAAGTTACAATTAAACCTAACACTACACTATCAATAAATTAATTAAATAAAATACCTACAATTATCTACAATTAAACCTAACACTACACTATCAATAAATAATTAAATACAATACCTACAAATAAATACAATTAAATAAACTAACTAAAGTACAAAAAATAAAAAAGAACTAAGTTACAAAAAATAAAAAAATATTTACAAACATTAGAAAAATATTACAACAATTTTAAACTAATTACACCTACTCTAAGCCCCCTAATAAAATAACAAAGACCCCCAAAATAAAAAATGCCCTACCCTATTCTAAATTAAAAAAGTTCAAAGCTCTTTTACCTTACCAGCCCTTAAAAGGGCCTTATGTGGGGCATGCCCCAAAGAAAACTGCTCTTTTGCCTGTAAAAGAAAAATACAACCCCCCCCCCAACATTAAAACCCACCACCCACATACCCCTAATCTAACCCATACCCCCCTTAAAAAAACCTAACACTACCCCCTGAAGATCATCCTACCTTGAGTTGTCTTCACTCAGCCGAGCCACCGATGGAACTGAAGAGGAGATCCGAAGCAGCAGAAGTGATCCTAGAAAGGGGCGCTGAAGAAATCTTCCATCCGATGAAGTGATCCCCTAAGCGGCGCTGAAGAAGTCTTCCATCTGGGCGATGTCATCTTCCAAGCGGGGTCTTCAATCTTCTTTCTTCAGGATCCATCTTGCAGACCTCTGACACGGAACATCCTGCTGGCCTGACGGACTACCGACGAATGAAGGCTCCTTTAAGGGACGTCATCCAAGATGGCGTCCCTCGAATTCCGATTGGCTGATAGGATGGCGTCCCTTAAAGGAACCGTCATTCGTCGGGAAGTCGTCGGTGAAGATGGATGTTCCGCGTCGGCAGGATGAACTACATGGATCCGGAAGAAAGAAGATTGAAGATGCCGCTTGATAGAAGACTTCAGTCGGATCATGGACCTCTTCAGCTCCCGCTTGGATGAAGACTTCAGCCGGATCATGGACATCTTCAGCCCCCCGCTTGGGCTTGGATCAAGACATCGAAGGCTCTTCTGGATCGATCGGTGAACCCGGCGTGGTGAAGACAAGGTAGGGAGATCTTCAGGGGCTTAGTATTAGGTTTATTTAAGGGGGGTTTGGGTTAGATTAGGGGTATGTGGGTTGTAATGTTGGGGGGGGTATTGTATGTATTTTTTTACAGGCAAAAGAGCTGAATTCTTTGGGGCATGCCCCGCAAAGGGCCCTGTTCAGGGCTGGTAAGGTAAAATTGCTTTTCTATTTTAAAATTAGAATAGGGTAGGTCATTTTTTTATTTTGGGGGTCTTTGTTATTTTATTAGGGGGCTTAGAGTAGGTGTAATTAGCTTAAAATTGTTGTAATATTTTTCTAATGTTTGTAAATATTTTTTTATGTTTTGTAACTTAGTTCTTTTTTATTTTTTGTACTTAAGTTAGTTTATTTAATTGTATTTATTTGTAGGTATTGTATTTAATTAATTTATTGATAGTGTAGTGTTAGGTTTAATTGTAGATAATTGTAGGTAGTTTATTTAATTTATTTATTAATAGTGTAGTGTTAGGTTTAATTTTAACTTAGGTTATGATTTATTTTACAGGTAATTTTGTAATTATTTTAACTAGGTAACTATTAAATAGTTATTAACTATTTAATAGCTATTGTACCTGGTTAAAATAATTACAAAGTTGCCTGTAAAATAAATATTAATCCTAAAATAGCTACAATATAATTATAATTTATATTGTAGCTATATTAGGATTTATTTTACAGGTAAGTATTTAGCTTTAAATAGGAATCATTTATTTAATAAGAGTTAATTTATTTTGTTAGATTTAAATTATATTTAACTTAGGGGGGTGTTAGTGTTAGGGTTAGACTTAGCTTTAGGGGTTAATACAATTATTAGAGTAGCGGTGAGGTCTGGTCGGCAGATTAGGGGTTAATTATTGTAGGTAGGTGGAGGCGACGTTGGGGGCGACAGATTAGGGGTTACTAAATATAATATAGGGGTCGGCGGTGTTAGGGGCAGCAGATTAGGGGTACATAGGGATAATGTAGGTTGTGGCGGTGTACGGAGCGGCAGATTAGGGGTTAATAATGATATGCAGGGGTCAGCGATAGCGGGGGCGGCAGATTAGGGGTTAATAAGTGTAAGGTTAGGGGTGTTTAGACTCGGGGTACATGTTAGAGTGTTAGGTGCAGACTTAGGAAGTGTTTCCCCATAGGAAACAATGGGGCTGCGTTAGGAGCTTAACGCTGCTTTTTTGCAGGTGTTAGTTTTTTTTCCAGCTCAAACAGCCCCATTGTTTCCTATGGGGGAATCGTGCACGAGCACGTTTTTGAAGCTGGCCGCGTCCGTAAGCACCGCTGGTATCGATAGTTGCAGTGGCGGTAAATTATGCTCTATGCTCCTTTTTTGGAGCCTAACGCACTGAAAACGCAGCCATTCTGTGAACTCTAAATACCAGCGGTATTTAAAAGGTGCGGGGGGAAAAAAACATGCGCTAGCTACGCGGGTCGTTACCGACAAAACTCTAAATCTAGCCGTTAATTTTCTAAATTTTTTGTAGGATTTGTTTTTTTTAGTTGCAATTTAGATTTTTTTTATTTTTTTCGTAGTGTTAGTTTTTTTTAAAAATTTGTAATTTAGATATTTTAATGGGTAGTTTTATTTTATTTTATTAGAATAGTAAGGTTAGGTTAATTTATAGTTTAATGTTAGATTTATTTTTATTTCGCAGGTTTTTATTTATTTTAAGATAGTTATATAGTAATTTTAATTTAAAGTTAGGGGGTTGTTAGGTTTAGGGGTTAATAGTTTAATTTTGTGTTTTGCGATGTGGGGGGCCGGCGGTTTAGGGGTTAATAGGTTTATTTAGTGGCAGAGATGTGGGAGGCCGGAGGTTTAGGGGTTAATAGCTTTATTATAGTGGCGACGATGTTGGGGTGCGGGGGAATAGGGGTTAATAACTTTATTATAGTGGCAGTGATGTCGGGGAGCATCGGAATAGGGGTTAATAACTTTTATTAGTGTCGGCGATGTCTGGGGCAGCAGATTAGGGGTGTTTAGACTAGGGGTTTATGTTAGGGTGTTAGGTTTAAACGTAACTTTTTTCCCCATAGACATCAATGGGGTTGCGTTACGGCAATCTCTATTCCGCACTTCAGGTGAAGACTATAGGAATGTTAAATATATGTACTGTACATATACTGTAAAACACATAAATACATATGTACACACACATATATACATATAGCTACATACATATTAAGACATGTATGTATGTATGTATTTCTATGTATATATCATATCTTTGAAACTTTTTAATGCAATTTTTTAAACAATTTTATTAAATAGTATTTTTATGATTGTAACTGTTATTTTTAATGTATTTTTGAGAAACTTTTTGGTCTCACGCAAAAATTAACCAGAGATCTAAAGTCGTGCTAACTCAACAGGCGTTGCATTCGATTGGGCTCAAGCGATCGCATTTAATTTCAAATTGTAATACACACGCTACTTTGGCCGGACGTAAAGAGCTGCAAAATACCCCTTATCACTGGCGCTCAACAGTTAGCGTACCACTTGTTATCTAGCCCTAAGATGGTTAGGAAGATTTAAAGGGACAGTAAACACTTTAGAATGACAATTCATTTCTGTTGCGTTCTTATAGAATATCAGCCAAGTTTAACATTTCTAAAACAAATAAATATCCATTTAAACTGCAATGTAATAGCTAAATTCTACCCACTGAATTTTAAATTCTGAAAATTAGAAAAGCCACAATTCAGAGCTAAATTACATGAAAGAGGCAAAATTAACAATAATAGTATATTGCAAAGGATGTTTATTACACTTAATTAAACATATTATATAGAAAAAACTCAAGGTGGTTACTGTCCCTTTAATTTACATTTTTTTTATTGAAAAAGGATGAACGCTAAAATCTCTAGAGTTTTGCAACTTATGGATAAAGATCTGATCAGCTAATCATTTCCTGAGGGCCAGATTACGAGTGGAGCGCATACATTTGCGCGCAAGCGATATCAGGTTTTCACTTTAGTTTGCGCACAGGTTAAATTGCGCTGGTATTATAAGTTGAAAGTAAACACGATCGCTTGAGCACAATTCAAGTTAAAGGTCTTCGGGTTAGCGTGTCCTCAGAGCTGTGGTTAACTGTTTTGCAAAACAAAAAAGTCTCGCAAAACACATCAGAAATACATTACAAAGTACAGTTACACTCATAATAACACCATCTAATATAAAAATGTATTTATGAAAATTGCACAAAGATATGAGGTCTCAGGTGTTAGAAAAAAAGGCAGGCAAAGGGCTTTAACCTTAAGATACATATACATCTCTAAACATGAATATGTATGTATACTGTATATAAATGTGTACATATGTATTTATATGAATATATGTAGTAGTTAAGTAGATGAAGACATGTTAAAGCATATTTATGCAACATTCATTTTTAATAAAGTGTTATACTGTCTATTTACTGTAAAGATTTCACATTCCAATGTTCTGCACATAGCAGTATTTTTAATAGATATTACTACATATATATCTGTATATTAATATATAGAAAAAACACAAGAGGGGAAGGAAAAAAGAAAAGAAAAAAGTGGAAAGTATGCCCTGTGCCAGCACTAATCATGAAAAAAGGAAATATTGAATAGAGTCATCAAAGCTGGATATAGAACCTACTGATCTTAGGGGATATAAGCCCCTCTCCTATAAACATAAAACTGCTAGTCATAGATGTACAAAAAAGTGCCTTCAATTTATTAGTCAAAATTACATATAAATATATAAGAACTATTTAAAAAATAACTTGGATATAATAAAGTACCTATCTACTATTGAGGCCTAAGGTGACACAATGGTGGATAGGCCTGCAAGTTTCCTATAGACGGGTAAGCGACACACTCTTGCTTGGTGACATATTCTACAATCAAACTATTTTATAACCCCTGTGTGCTTACTCTGAATTGAAAATCAGCAACTGATTTTTTTATCTGAAAATTTTCAAAATTGAGTTGCTGGCACCCTGTATTATGTGACGGCTATCAGCCAACAACAGGCTCATATACGCATACACTGTAAACTCTTGCACATGCTCAGTAGGAGCTGGTGCCTCAAGAAGTGTGTATGTGTACATTTTGATAATGGAAGTTAATTGGAAAAAACCTTAAAACTGCTTGTTCCATCTGAATCGTGAAAGTTTTGACTTTAGTGTCCCTTTAATGTAAATAGAGAGTGTTCAGCATTTCTGGTTGTCCAGTCAGGGGTGGAACTACCATTGGTGCAGCAGGTGAAGTGGCAACAGGGCCCAACTGCTGTAGGGGGCCCATAGCAGCCAGTCTATACTCAGGTGTGCACAGAATATGTATAATCCAAATGCAGAGAGCCTTTTATTAGTGCATGTCTACCTATCATCTATCTATTTATTTATACTCATAATTATACAGAGCAGCTTTTATATTATTACTATTGGTTACTACTAAGTTACCTTTGGGGGCCCCAAATGTTTGCAGCGGGCCCTCTGTTGAGTACCTTTATCAAACTCACAAGGTGGGACAGTTAGTTCTTTGTTACTTGTATTCTTCTATTGTTAGCAGATCCACAGAATAATATCAGCTGTAATCCACAGGCCCTAAAAAAGCAACAGACAGTCCCAAATCACATTTCAATTAGTAACTCATCTCCATCAGGTATCAGTAAGTATTCATTGTTCTTCAAATCCTCTTTAGTGAAATGTTTGTCAAATAAAACAATTCTCTATACAAATTACATGTAATAGTAAAATGATTTTTAATAAAAAAGATCTTATATAACAATGTAAATGAAGAGAGAAGGAAATTGAAAAGATAGAAATAAATGAGCAGTTTTGTAAAAAGAAATGTTTATTAAAGGGACATAATATTCATATGCTAAATCACTTGAAACTGATGCAGTATAATTGTAAAAAGCTGCCAGGAAAATATCACCTGAGCATCTCTATGTAAAAAAGGAAGATATTTTACCTCACAATTTCCTCAGTTCACAAGAGAAAGTACTGTGTAAAAGTTATACTTCTGCTTCTGCCCAGCTGCAGGTAAAAAAAAAATAAAAAAATTAAGAAATGAACAGCAGCCAATCAGCATCAACAGTGCTGAAGTCATTAACTCTTTAACTCTTTTACTGTGATCTCATGAAATTTGACTTAACTCTCATGAGATTTCATAGTAAACTTCCTTAAACTGAATAGGGAAATAACATGAGAGTCCCTTAGCTGTCCCAGGACAAACATACTGATTTGCTGCTTACAAATCCTTTACAATGAGATGTGGCTACTGAGGAACTTTTGAGGTAAAATATCTTTCTTTTTTACATAGAGATGTTCAAGTGATATTTTCTAGTCAGCTTTTTACAGCTATGCTGGAGCACTTCCAAGTGTTTCAACATTTCGGTATCATGGCCCTTTAATTAAAACATTAACTAATTAACTGTCAGCTACTGGCACTGGTCCTTTTGAAAGAATGTAATTTAAAGGACCAGTCAACACAGTAGATTTGCATAATCAACAATTGCAAGATAACAAGACAATGCAAAAGCACTTAGTATGAAATTCAAATGAGTAGTAGATTTTTTTACTGACAATTTTAAAAGTTATGTCTTTTTCCACTCTTCCTGTACCATGTGACAGCCATCAGCCAATCACAAATGCATACAGGTACCATGTGACAGCCATCAGCCATTCACAAATGCATACACACTTATTCTTGCACATGCTCAGTAGGAGCTGGTGACTCAAAAAGTTTAAATATAAAAAGACTGTGCACATTTTCGGCAAGATTACAAGTCTTTTGTTAGCCTTAAAAAGCAGTGTTGAGAGGTCCCAACGCTGCTTTTTAACGCCCGCTGGTATTACGAGTCTGACAGGTACAGGTGCACCTCTCACTTTTCTTCTGCTACTCGAACTTACCGCAAATTCCCTTACGTCAATTGCGTATCCTATCTTTTTAATGGGACTTGTCTAACGCCGGTATTACGAGTCTTGGAAGAAGTGAGCGGTAGATCCTCTCCTGTCAAGACTTCTACCGCATTTAAAGTCAGTAGTTAAGAGTTTTATGGGCTAACGCCGTAACATAAAACTCTTAACTAAAGTGCTACAAAGTACACTAACACCCATAAACTACCTATTAACCCCTAAACCGAGCCCCCCCCCATCGCAAACACTTTAATAAAGTTTTTAACCCCTAATCTGCTGACCGGACATAGCCGCCACTGTAATAAATATATTAACCCCTAACCCGCCGCACTCCCACCTCGCAAACACTAGTTAAATTTTATTAACCCCTAATCTGCCGTCCCTAACATCACCGACACCTATCTACATTTATTAACCCCTAATCTGCCGCCCCCAACGTCGCTGCTACTATATTAAATTTATTAACCCCTAAACCTAAGTCTAACCCTAAGTCTAACCCCCCCTAACTTAAATATAATTTAAATAAAATGAAATAAAATTACTACAATTAAATAAATGAATCCTATTTAAAACTAAATACTTATCTATAAAATAAACCCTAACGGCTAGATTTAGAGTTTGGCGTTAGCCGTCAAAACCAGCGTTAGAGGCTCCTAACGCTGGTTTTGGGCTACCGCTGGTATTTAGAGTCAGTCAGGAAAGGGTCTAACGCTCATTTTGCAGCCGCGACTTTTCAATACCGCAGATCCCCCTACGCCATTTGCGTATCCTATCTTTTCAATGGGATCTTTCTAACGCTGGTATTTAGAGTCGTGGCTGATGTGAGCGTTAGAAATCTAACGACAAAACTCCAGCCGCAGCAAAAAGCCAGGAGTTAAGAGCTTTCTGGGCTAACGCCGGTTCATAAAGCTCTTAACTACTGTGCTCTAAAGTACACTAACACCCATAAACTACCTATGTACCCCTAAACCGAGGTCCCCCCCACATCGCCGCCACTCTATTAAATTTTTTTAACCCCTAATCTGCCGACCGCACACCGCCGCCACCTACATTATCCCTATGTACCCCTAATCTGCTGCCCCTAACACCACTGACCCCTATATTATATTTATTAAACCCTAATCTGTCGCCCCCAACGTCGCCGCCACCTACCTACAATTATTAACCCCTAATCTGCCGACCGGACCTCACCGCTACTCTAATAAATGTATTAACCCCTAAAGCTAAGTCTAACCCTAACCCTAACACCCCCCTAACTTCAATATAATTTGAATCTAACGAAATAAATTAATTCTTATTAAATAAATTATTCCTATTTAAAGCTAAATACTTACCTGTAAAATAAATCCTAATATAGCTACAATATAAATTATAATTATATTGTAGCTATTTTAGGATTAATATTTATTTTACAGGCAACTTTGTATTTATTTTAACCAGGTACAATAGCTATTAAATAGTTAATCACTATTTAATAGCTACCTAGTTAAAATAATTACAAAATTACCTGTAAAATAAATCCTAACCTAAGTTACAATTAAACCTAACACTACACTATCAATAAATTAATTAAATAAAATACCTACAATTATCTACAATTAAACCTAACACTACACTATCAATAAATTAATTAAATACAATACCTACAAATAAATACAATTAAATAAACTAACTAAAGTACAAAAAATAAAAAAGAACTAAGTTACAAAACATAAACAAATATTTACAAACATTAGAAAAATATTACAACAATTTTAAGCTAATTACACCTACTCTAAGCCCCCTAATAAAATAACAAAGCCCCCAAAATGAAAAAAATGCCCTACCCTATTCTAAAATAAAAATAGAAAAGCTCTTTTACCTTACCAGCCCTTAAAAGGGCCTTTTGCGGGGCATGCCCCAAAGAATTCAGCTCTTTTGCATGGAAAAAAAATCATACAATACCCCCCAACATTACAACCCACCACCCACATACCCCTAATCTAACCCAAACCCCCCTTAAATAAACCTAACACTAAGCCCCTGAAGATCTTCCTACCTTATCTTCACCACGCCGGGTATCACCGATCGGTCCAGGCTCCGATGTCTTGATCCAAGCCCAAGCAGGGGCTGAAGACGTCCATCCTCCGGCTGAAGTCTTGATCCAAGCCCAAGCGGGGGCTGAAGACGTCCATCCTCCGGCTGAAGTCTTGATCCAAGCGGCGGCTGAAGATGTCCATGATCCGGCTGAAGAGGTCCATCATCGGGCAGAAGTCTTCATCCTATCCGGGCAGAAGAGGAGATCCGGACCGGCAAACATCTTCATCCAAGCGGCATCTTCTATCTTCTTCCATCCGATGACGAGCGGCTCCATCTTCAAGACCTCCGGCGCGGATCCATCCTCTTCTTCTGACGTCCTAAAACAGAATGAAGGTTCCTTTAAGGGACGTCATCCAAGATGGCGTCCCTCGAATTCCGATTGGCTGATAGGATTCTATCAGCCAATCGGAATTAAGGTAGGAAAATTCTGATTGGCTGATGGAATCAGCCAATCAGATTCAAGTTCAATCCGATTGGCTGATCCAATCAGCCAATCAGATTGAGCTCGCATTCTATTGGCTGATCGGAACAGCCAATAGAATGCGAGCTGAATCTGATTGGTTGATTGGATCAGCCAATCGGATTGAACTTGAATTTTCCTACCTTAATTCCGATTGGCTGATAGAATCCTATCAGCCAATCGGAATTTGAGGGACGCCATCTTGGATGACGTCCCTTAAAGGAACCTTCATTCTGTTTTAGGACGTCAGAAGAAGAGGATGGATCCGCGCCGGAGGTCTTGAAGATGGAGCCGCTCGTCATCGGATGGAAGAAGATAGAAGATGCCGCTTGGATGAAGATGTTTGCCGGTCTGGATCTCCTCTTCTGCCCAGATAGGATGAAGACTTCTGCCCGATGATGGACCTCTTCAGCCGGATCATGGACATCTTCAGCCCCCGCTTGGATCAAGACTTCAGCCGGAGGATGGACGTCTTCAGCCCCTGCTTGGGCTTGGATCAAGACATCGGAGCCTGGACCGATCTGTGATACCCGGCGTGGTGAAGATAAGGTAGGAAGATCTTCAGGGGCAAAAGAGCTGAATTCTTTAGGGCATGCCCCGCAAAAGGCCCTTTTAAGGGCTTTGTAAGGTAAAAGAGCTTTTCTATTTTAATTTTGGAATAGGGTAGGGCATTTTTTTATTTTGGGGGGCTTTGTTATTTTATTAGGGGGCTTAGATTAGGTGTAATTAGCTTAAAATTGTTGTAATATTTTTCTAATGTTTGTAAATATTTTTTTTATTTTTTGTAACTTAGTTCTTTTTTATTTTTTGTACTTTAGTTAGTTTATTTAATTGTATTTTTTTGTAGGTATTGTATTTAATTAATTTATTGATAGTGTAGTGTTAGGTTTAATTGTAGATAATTGTAGGTATTTTATTTAATTAATTTATTGATAGTGTAGTGTTAGGTTTAATTGTAACTTAGGTTAGGATTTATTTTACAGGTAATTTTGTCATTATTTTAACTAGGTAGCTATTAAATAGTTATTAACTATTTAATAGCTATTGTACCTGGTTAAAATAAATACAAAGTTGCCTGTAAAATAAATATTAATCCTAAAATAGCTACAATATAATTATTATTTATATTGTAGCTATATTAGGATTTATTTTACAGGTAAGTATTTAGCTTTAAATAGGAATAATTTATTTAATAAGAGTTAATTTATTTAGTTAGATTTAAATTATATTTAACTTATGGTGGTGTTATGGTTAGGGTTAGACTTAGCTTTAGGGGTTAATACATTTATTAGAGTAGCGGCAAGGTCCGGTTGGCAGATTAGGGGTTAATAATTGTAGGTAGGTGGAGGCAATGTTGGGGGCAGCACATTAGGGGTTAATAAATATAATATAGGGGTCGGCGGTGTTATGGGCAGCAGATTAGGGGTACATAGGTATAATGTAGGTTGCGGCGGTGTACGGAGCGGCAGATTAAGGGTTAAAAAAATATGCAGGGGTCAGCGATAGCGGGGGCGGCAGATTAGGGGTTAATAAGTGTAAGGTTAGTGGTGTTTACACTCGGGGTACATGTTAGGGTGTTAGGTGCAGACGTAGGAAGTGTTTTCCCAAAGGAAACAATGGGGCTGCGTTAGGAGCTGAACGCTGCTTTTTTGCAGGTGTTAGGTTTTTTTCAGCTCAAACTGCCCCATTGTTTCCTATGGGGGAATCGTTCACGAGCACGTTTTTGAAGCTGGCCGCGTCCGTAAGCACCGCTGGTATTGAGAGTTGCAGTGGCGGTAAATTATGCTCTATGCTCCCTTTGTGGAGCCTAACGCAGCCCTTCTGTGAACTCTAAATACCAGCGGTATTTAAAAGGTGCGGGGAAAAAAAAGGCAGCGTTAGCTACGCGGGTCGTTACAGACAAAACTCTAAATCTAGCCGTAAGATAGCTAAAATATAACTAATAGTTACATTTGTAGCTATCTTACGCCTAGATTTAGAGTTCTGCGGCCAAAGGGGTGCGTAGCTAACGCTGGCTTTTTTCTGGCCGCACCTTTTAAATACCGCTGGTATTGAGAGTTCACAGAATGGCTGCGTTAGGCTCCAAAAAAGGAACGTAGAGCATATTTAACGCAACTTCAACTCTCGATACCAGCGGTGCTTACGGACGCGGCCAGCTTCAAAAACGTGCTCGTGCACGATTCCCCCATAGAAAACAATGGGGCTGTTTGAGCTGAAAAAAAACCTAACACCTGCAAAAAAGCCGCGATCAGCTCCTAATGCAGCCCCATTGTTTGCTATGGGGAAACACTTCCTACGTCTGCACCTAACACTCTAACATGTACCCCGAGTCTAAACACCCCTAACCTTACACTTATTAACCCCTATTCTGGCGCCCCCGCTATAGCTGACACCTACATATTTTTTTTAACCCCTAATCTGCCGCTCCGTAAACCGCCGCTACTTACATTATCCCTATGTACAGCTAATCTGCTGCCCCTAACACCGCCGACCCCTATATTATATTTATTAACCCCTAATCTGCCCCCCACAACGTTGCCTTCACCTGCCTACACTTATTAACCCCTAATCTGCCGAGCGAACCGCACCGCTATTATAATAAAGTTATTTACCCCTAATCCGCCTCACTAACCCTATAATAAATAGTATTAACCCCTAATCTGCCCTCCCTAACATCGCCGACACCTAACTTCAATTATTAACCCCTAATCTGCCGACTGGAGCTCACCGCTATTCTAATAAATGTATTAACCCCTAAAGCTAAGTCTAACCCTAACACTAACACCCCCCTAAGTTAAATATAATTTAAATCTAACGAAATTAATTAACTCTTATTAAATAAATTATTCCTATTTAAAGCTAAATACTTACCTGTAAAATAAACCCTAATATAGCTACAATATAAATTATAATTATATTATAGCTATTTTAGGATTAATATTTATTTTACAGGCAACTTTGTATTTATTTTAACCAGGTACAATAGCTATTAAATAGTTAAGAACTATTTAATAGCTAAAATAGTTAAAATAATTACAAAATTACCTGTAAAATAAATCCTAACCTAAGTTACAATTAAACCTAACACTACACTATCAATAAATTTATTAAATAAAATACCTACAATTACCTACAATTAAACCTAACACTACACTATCAATAAATTAATTAAATACAATATCTACAAATAAATACAATGAAATAAACTAACTAAAGTACAAAAAATAAAAAAGAACTAAGTTACAAAAAATAAAAAAATATTTACAAACATCAGAAAAATATTACAACAATTTTAAACTAATTACACCTACTCTAAGCCCCCTAATAAAATAACAAAGCCCCCCAAAATAAAAAAATGCCCTACCCTATTCTAAATTACAAAAGTTCAAAGCTCTTTTACCTTAGCAGCCCTGAACAGGGCCCTTTGCGGGGCATGCCCCAAAGAATTCAGCTCTTTTGCCTGTAAAAAAAACACATACAATACCCCCCCCAACAATACAACCCACCACCCATATACCCATAATCTAACCCAAACCCCCCTTAAATAAACCTAACACTAAGCCCCTGAAGATCTTCCTACCTTATCTTCACCATACCAGGTTCACCGATCGATCCAGAAGAGCTCCTCCGATGTCTTGATCCAAGCCCAAGCGGGGGGCTGAAGATGTCCATGATCCGGCTGAAATCTTCATCCAAGCGGGAGCTGAAGAGGTCCATGATCCGGCTGAAGTCTACTATCAACGGCATCTTCAATCTTCTTTCTTCCGGAGCCATCATCTTCCAGCCGACGCGGAACATCCTCTTCTCCCGACGCCTACTCGCCGAATGACGGTTCCTTTAAATTACGTCATCCAAGATGGCGTCCGTCGAATTCCGATTGGCTGATTCTATCAGCCAATCGGAATTAAGGTAGGAAAATTCAGCCAATCAGATTGAGCTCGCATTCTATTGGCTGATCGGAACAGCCAATAGAATGCGAGCTCAATCTGATTGGCTGATCGGATCAGCCAATCGGATTGAACTTCATTATAATTTTGTAATTATTTTATCTAGGTAACTATTAAATAGTTATTAACTATTTAATAGCTATTGTACCTGGTTAAAATAATTACAAAGTTGCCTGTAAAATAAATATTAATCCTAAAATAGCTATAATATAATTATAATTTATATTGTAGCTATATTAGGGTTTATTTTACAGGTAAGTATTTAGCTTTAAATAGGAATAATTTATTTAATAAGAGTTAATTTATTTCGTTAGATTTAAATTATATTTAACTTAGGGGGGTGTTAGGGTTAGCTTTAGGGGTTAATCCATTTATTACAGTAGCGGCGAGATTAGGTTGGCAGATTAGGGGTTAATAATTGAAGTTAGGTGTCGGCGATGTTAGGGAGGGCAGATTAGGGGTTAATACTATTTATTATAGGGTTATTGAGGCGGGAGTGAGGCGGATTAGGGGTTAATAACTTTATTATAGTAGCGGTGAGATCCGCTCGGCAGATTAGGGGTTAATAAGTGTAGGCAGGTGGAGGCGACGTTGAGGGGGGCAGATTAGGGGTTAATAAATATAATATAGGGGTCGGCGGTGTTAGGGGCAGCAGATTAGGGGTACATAGCTATAATGTAGGTGGCGGCACTTTGCGGGCGGTGGATTAGGGGTTAATTATTGTAGGTAGCTGGCGGCGACGTTGTGGGGGGCAGGTTAGGGGTTAATAAACCTAATATAGGGGTCAGCGGTGTTAGGGGCAGCAGATTAGGGGTACATAAGTATAACGTAGGTGGCGGTCGGCAGATTAGGGGTTAAATTTAATCGAGTGGCGGCGATGTGGGGGGACCTCGGTTTAGGGGTACATAGGTGTACTTTAGAGCACAGTAGTTAAGAGCTTTATAAACCGGCGTTAGCCCAGAAAGCTCTTAACTACTGACTTTTTTCAGCGGGTGGAGTTTTGTCGTTAGATTTCTAACGCTCACTTCAGCCACGACTCTAAATACCGGAGTTAGAAAGATCCCATTGAAAAGATAGGATACGCAATTGACGTAAGGGGATCTGCAGTATGGAAAAGTCACGGCCTTTCCTGACTGACTCCAAATACTGGCGGTAGCCTAAAACCAGCGTTAGGAGCCTCTAACGCTGGTTTTGACAGCTACCGCCAAACTCTAAATCTAGGCCTTAGTATTTATATTTATTTTACAGGCAACTTTGTATTTATTTTAACTAGGTAGAATAGTTATTAAATATGTATTAATTATTTAATAACTTCCTAGTTAAAATAAGTACAAATTTACCTGTAAAATAAATCCTAACCTAAGTTAAAATTACACCTACAATTAAATGCAATAAAATAAAATAAACTAAAGTACAAAAAAAACACTAAATTATAGAAACTAAAAAAATAATTACAAATTTTTTAAACTAATTACACCTAATCTAATCCCCCTAATAAAATAAAAAAGCCCCCCACAATAATAAAATTCCCTACCCTATACTAAATTACAAATAGACCTTTAAAAGGGCCTTTTGCAGGGCATTGCCCCAAAGTAATCAGTTCTTTTACCTGTAAAAAAAATTACAATACCCCCCCAACATTAAAACCCACCACCCACACACCCAACCCTACTCTAAAACCTACCCAATCCCCCCTTAAAAAAACCTAACACTACCCCCTTGAAGATCACCCTACCTTGAGACATCTTCACCCAGCCAGGCACAAGTGGACCTCCAGAGGGGCAGAAGTCTTCATCCAGACAGCATCTTCTATCTTCATCCATCTGGAGCGGGGCGGGTCCATCTTCAATCCAGCCGACGAGGAGCATTCTCTTCAAACGAAGTCTAAGCGAGGAATGAAGGTTCCTTTAAATGACGTCATCCAAGATGGCGTCCCTTGAATTCCGATTGGCTGATAGGATTCTATCAGCCAATCGGAATTAAGGTAGGAAAAATCCTATTGGCTGATTCAATCAGAAAATACGATTGAGATCGCATTCTATTGGCTGATTGGAGCAGCCAATAGAATACGAGCTCAATCCTATTGGCTGATTGGATCAGCCAATAGGATTGAACTTCAATCCTATTGGCTGATTGGATCAGCCAATAGGATTTTTCCTACCTTAATTCCGATTGGCTGATAGAATCCTATCAGCCAATCGGAATTCAAGGGACGCCATCTTGGATGACGTCATTTAAAGGAACCTTCATTCTTCGCTTGGACTTCATTTGAAGAGGATGCTCCGCATCGGCTGGATTGAAGATGGACCCGCTCCGGATGGATGAAGATAGAAGATGCCGTCTGGATGAAGACTTCTGCCACTTGGAGGACCTCTTCTGCCCTGATTCGATGAAGACTTCTGCCCCTCTGGTGGTTCACTTGTGCCCGACTGGGTGAAGACGTCTCAAGGTAGGGTGATCTTCAAGGGGGTAGTGTTAGGATTTTTAAGGGGGGATTGGGTGGGTTTTAGAGTAGGGTTGGGTGTGTGGGTGGTGGGTTTTAATGTTGGGGGGTATTGTATTTTTTTTTACAGGTAAAAGAGCTGATTACTTTGGGGCAATGCCCCGCAAAAGGCCTTTGCAATTTAGTGCAGGGTAGGGAATTTTATTATTTTGGGGGGCTTTTTTATTTTATTAGGGGGATTAGATTAGGTGTAATTAGTTTAAATTTTTTTAAATTATTTTTTATTTTCTGTAATTTAGTGTTTGTTGTTTTTCGTACTTTAGTTTATTTAATTTAATTGTAGTTAGTTTATGTAATTAATTTAATGATAGTGTAGTGTTAGGTGTAATTGTAATTTAGGTTAGGATTTATTTTACATGTAAATTTGTACTTATTTTAACTAGGTAACTATTAAATAGTTAATAACTATTTAATAACTATTCTACCTAGTTAAAATAAATACAAAGTTGCCTGTAAAATAAAAATAAATCCTAAGCTAGCTACAATGTAACTATTAGTTATATTGTAGCTAGCTTGGGGTTTATTTTATAGGCAAGTATGTATTTTTAATAGGAATTATTTATTTAATTGTAGTTATTTTATTTAGATTTATTTAAATTATATTTAAATTAGGGGGGTGTTAGAATTAGACTTAGTTTTAGGGGTTATTAATTTTATTATAGCGGCGGCGACATTGGCGGCGGCAGATTAGGGGTTAATAAGTGTAGTTAGGTTGCGGCAATGTTGGGGGGTCAGATTAGGGGTTAATAAATATAATGTAGGGTTCGGCGATGTTAGGGGCAGCAGATTAGGGGTTCATAGGGATAATGTAGGTGGCGGCAGTGTCCGGAGCGGCAGAGTAGGGGTTAATATTTATAATGTAGGTGGCGACAATGTCGGGGACGGCAGATTAGGGGTTAATAAGTGTAAGAGTAGGGGTGTTTAGACTCGGGGTTCATGTTAGGGTGTTAGGTGTAGACATTAAAAGTATTTACCCATAGGAATCAATGGGGCTGCGTTAGGAGCTTTACGCTGCTTTTTTGCAGGTGTTAGGTTGTTTTTCAGCCGGGTCAGCCCCATTGTTTCCTATGGAAATCGTGCACAAGCATGTTTAGCCATCTTACCGCTACCGTAAGCAACGCTGGTATTGAGGTGAGATGTGGAGCTAAATTCTGCTCTACGCTCACCTTTTTGCGGCTAACGCCAGGTTTAAAAGACCTGTAATACCAGCGTTGTCTTAAGGTAGCGTAAAAAAAAGGCTCGTTAGCAACACCCCTGTTACCGCAGAACTCGTAATCTAGGCGTTAGTTAATGGAAGTAAATTGGAAAGTTGTTTAAAATGGCAATGGCTATCTGAATAATGAAAGTTTAATTTTTATTGAGTGTCCCTTTAAGTCATTTTCTTTCAAACGAAAGTAATATATATATATATATATATATATATATATATATATATCGCAAAAAGGAAGGCACTCGCCGGGTTTAATAAGGATAAAGTTTTATTCCTTATGAAGTAACGTTTCGGAGTTTTACCTCCGTTTTCAAACTGACAACCATTGTCCGTTGTCAGTTTGAAAACGGAGGTAAAATTCCGAAACGTTACTTCATAAGGAATAAAACTTTATCCTTATTAAACCCGGGCAGTGCCTTCCTTTTTGCGATATGTTGGATCTGTGAATTATGCAGGATCTCTTTGATGTGCACCCCGGTGGTTCAAAGGTTACCGTGAGTAATAGGCCATGCTATAAAGACTATATATATATATATATATATATATATATATATATATATATATATAGTATATACAGGTTACTGTGTATATATAAAAATGAAATTGTCACCCATAAACTGATTTTAATAAAATAAAAACACAAATACTACATTATTTACTACACGTAATTAAACTTCGTATTCTAAAATATTTAAGCATTCAACAAGCGTACGATCACTGAAAAATAGTATTTGTTGTATGTGGTTGTGCAATAAGCTACATTTTTTAATGTGACTTTAGTAGGAAGCTACTATCTTATTTGGGGTTTAAAGGTGTCCAATATATAACTAGGAGGGGGGGGGGGCGGCGCAGTAGCGGGTGAAGCCACCTCCCTGAAATAAGTTTTTGCAGGTTGGGATGTCTGTAACTAATGTGTTACAAAGTACACTAACACCCATAAACTACCTATTAACCCATAAACCGAGGCCCTCCTGCATCACAAACACTAAAATAAATGTATTAACCTCTAATCTGCCGCTCCCAACATCGCCGCCACTAACAAAATGTATTAACCGCTATTCCGCCGCTCCCCAACATCTTTACCACTATACTAAAGTTATTAACACCTAAACCGCCACCCTCCCGCATCAAGAACATTATTTAAATATTATTAACCCCTAATCTGCCATCCGCCCACACCGCCGCTATAATAAACCTATTAACCCCTAAACCGAAAGCCCCCCACAACGAAATAAACTAAATAAACTATTAACCCCTAAACCAAAATCCCCCCCACAACATAATAAACTCATTTAAACTAGTAGCCCCTAAACCTAGCGACCCCCTAACTTTATATTAAAATTACAATTTAACTATCTTAAGTTAAATTAAAATTTACCTGTCAAATTAATTATTTTTATTTTAAACTAAAAATTAAACTATTATAATTATTAAAATAAAATTAAACTAACTACCAATTAAATAAAACTAAACTACCAATAAAAAATCCTAACACTATTTTAAAAATTACAAAAAGTATCTAATTACAAAAATAAACACTAACTAAATTACAAAAACAAACACTAAATTACGAAAAATAACAAGCAAATTATCAAAAATAAAAAAGAATTACACCTAATCTAATAGCCCTATCAAAATAAAAAAGCCCCCCAAAATAAAAAACCCTAGCCTACAATAAACTACCAATGGCCCTTAAAAGGGCTTTTTGTGGGGCATTGCCCAAAAGATATCAGCTCTTTTACCTGTAAAAAAAAATACAAACACCCCCCCAAGAGTAAAACCCACCACACAACCAACTCTCCAAAATAAAAAAAACTATCTAAAATAACCTAAGCTACCCATTGCCCTGAAAAGGGCATTTGTATGGGCATTGCCCTTTAAAAGGGCATTTAGCTCTATACTGCCCAGACCCTAAAGTAAAAAAACACACCCAAAAAAACCTTAAATAAACCTAACACTAACCCCCGACGATCCACTTACAGTTGTTGAAGTTCCGCTTGAAGGATCCATCCAGCCGGCGAAGTCCTCATCCATGCAGCAAGAAGTCTTCATCCAGGCGGCCTCTTCTATCTTCATCCAGCCGGCGAAGTCCTCATCCATGCAGCAAGAAGTCTTCATCCAGAGGGCCTCTTCTATCTTCATCCAGCCGGCGAAGTCCTCATCCATGCGGCAAGAAGTCTTCATCCAGGCGGCATGGAGTGGGTCCATCCTGAAGAAATCTGGCGCGGGGCATCCTCTTCATATGGTCGCCGTCGTAAACTGAATTTTCAATGCAAGGGACGCGATTCAAGATGGCGTCCCTTGCATTCCTATTGGCTGAAAAATTTGAATCACCAATGGGAATTAGGGCTGCTAAAATCCTACTGGTTATTCAAATCAGCCAATAGGATTTAAGCAGCTCTCATTCTGTTGGCTAATTCGAATTAAACTATTATAATTATTAAACTAAAATTAAACTAACTACCAATTAAATAAAACTAAACTACCAATAAAAAATCCTAACACTATTTTAAAAATTACAAAAAGTATCTAATTACAAAAAATAAAAACTAACTAAATTACAAAAACAAACACTAAATTACGAAAAATAACAAGCAATTCGAATTCGAATTTTTCAGCCAATAGGAATGCAAGGGACGCCATCTTGAATCGCGTCCATTGCATTGAAGATTCAGTGTACGGCGGCCACCGTATGAAGAGGATGCTCTGCACCGGATGTCTTCAGGATGGACCTGCTCCGCGCCGGCTGGATGAAGACTTCTTGCTGCATGGATGAGGACTTCACTGGCTGGATGAAGATAGAAGAGGCCGTCTGGATGAAGACTTCTTGCCGCATGGGGAGTGAATCGTCGGGGGTTAGTGTTAGGTTTATTTAAGGGTTTTTTGGGTGTTTTTTTTTTTAGTTTAGGGTCTGGGCAGTATAGAGCTAAATGCCCTTTAAATGAGCAATGCCCATACAAATGCCCTTTTCAGGGCAATGGGTAGCTTAGGTTATTTTAGATTTTTTTTTTATTTGGGCGGTTTGGTTGGGTGGTGGGTTTTACTGTTGGGGGGTGTTTGTATTTTTTTTACAGGTAAAAGAGCTGATATCTTTGGGGCAATGCCCCACAAAAGGCCCTTTTAAGGGCCATTGGTAGTTTATTGTAGGCTAGATTTTTTTTTTATTTTGGGTGGGCTTTTTTTATTTTGATAGGGCTATTAGATTAGGTGTAATTCTTTTTTATTTTTGATAATTTGTTTGTTATTTTGTGTAATGTATATATATATTTTTTTTTAGTAAAAGAGCTGTTTATCTCAGGGCAATGCCCTACAAAAAGGCCCTTTTAAGGGGCCCTGGTAGATTGGGGGGTGGGGTTTGTATAGTGTTAGGGGGTATTTGCATTCTTTTTGGAGCAAAAGAACTGTTTATCTCAGGGCAATCCCCTACAAAAGGCCCTTTTAAGGGCCCTTGGTAGTTTATTCTAGAGTAGGTTTTTTTTATTTTGGGGTGTTTTTCTTTTAAGGGTATTAGAATAGGATTAATCTTATTTTTTTTGGATAATTTCTTTTTTTTTGTAATGGTAGTTTTTTTTTAATTTTTTGTAATGTTAGGTTTTAGCAGCTTAGGATTTATTTCACAGGTAAGTTTGTATTTATTTTAGCTAGGTAGTTAGTAAATAGTTAATAGCTATTTTCTAACTAGTCTACCTAGTTAAAATAAATACAAATTTACCTGTGAAATAAAAATAAAACCTAAGCTAGCTACAATATAACTATTAGTTATATTGTAGCTAGCTTAGGTTTTATTTCACAGGTAAGTATTTAGTTTTAAATAGGTATTATTTAGTTAATAATTGTAAATTTAATTTAGATCTAATTTAATTATGTTAAAGTTAGGGGGGTTAGGGTTAGGTTTAGGGGTTAATATAGTTTAATTTAGCTTGTTGCGATGTGGAGGGGCTGGCGGTTTAGGGGTTAATATGTTTATTTAGTTAATAATTGTAAATTTAATTTAGCTATATTTTT
Organism: Bombina bombina; assembly: GCF_027579735.1. Lineage (NCBI taxonomy): Eukaryota > Metazoa > Chordata > Amphibia > Anura > Bombinatoridae > Bombina > Bombina bombina. The sequence continues at coordinate 131,624,345 of NC_069504.1, read as the reverse complement.
ATTATGTTAAAGTTAGGGCGTGTTAGGGTTAGGTTTAGGGTTATGTCAGGGTTACGTTAGGGTTAGGTTTAGGGGTTAATATAGTTTAGTTTAGCTTGTTGCAATGTGAGTGGCTGGTGGTTTAGGGGTTAATAAATGTAGTATAGTGGCTGCGATATTGGGAGCGGCAGATTAGGGGTTAATCATTTTATTTAGGTAGCGGCGATGTCGGGAGCGGCAGATTAGGGGTTAATAACCGTAGGCAGGCATCAGCGATGTTGGGGGCAGCAGATTAGGGGTGTTTAGACGTAGGGTTTATGTCAAAGGTGTTAGGTTTAAATGGTATTTTTATTTCCCCATAGACAACAATGGGGCTGCGTTACGGAAGTTTTGTTTCCGTGATCGCAGGTGTTAGGTTTTTATTCGGCCGGCTCTCCCCATTGATGTCTATGGGGAAATCGTGCACGAGCACATCTTAGCAGCGCTCTGATTGTGTGTGGTATGGAGCTCAATGCAACCATATCGCATGCAAAAGGCGTATGTTTGAAAACTTGTAATAGCAGCGCTATAGGAAATGAAACAACATAACTTTTGTTGCGTTTGTTAGTTTCTCTATAGCGCTCAAAACTCGTAATCTAGGTGTATGTGAAATATTACTAACAAGTCCTAAAGCCTGCTCCCGTCAGCTCATGTCCCCGCAACATCCGCTCCCGTCGGACACGCTCCACACCACGCCTGCTCCCGCCCACCCTCTCTGCTGTCGGATCCTCACTGACTGATCCTTATGACCAGGTATGTTTGTCCTCACGCAGTCTCTACTAAGCATGACAGCTTCGGACAAACATACCTGGCCTTGAATAATATAGGATAAGATGTGGGGTGGGGCATTGTGTACTAGATCCAATTAACCCTTACAGGGAAAATTGAGGTAGGGCTCAAGCATTATTTTGTTCTCTCACATTTGAATATGGAACTAGTATAAACTAGCAGCTAGCCACTTGTCTGCATTTGAAAGGGTTAATTAAATTATATAAAAAAACTGTAATACAGATCTAAGGCAAGATTTTTCAACATGGGTTGTAAGCACAGGCAAGATATATGCACAGGTAAGATATATGCACAGGCTAGATATATGCACAGGTAAGATATATGCACAGGCTAGATATATGCACAGGCTAGATATATGCACAGGCTAGATATATGCACAGGCAAGATATATGCACAGGCAAGATATATGCACAGGCAAGATATATGTACAGGCTAGATATATGCACAGGCTAGATATATGCACAGGCAATATATATGCACAGACAAGATATATGCACAGGCAATATATATGCACAGGCTAGATATATGCACAGGCAAGATGTATGCACAGGCAAGATGTATGCACAGGCAAGATATATGCACAGGTAAGATATATGCACAGGTAAGATATATGCACAGGCAAGATATATGCACAGGTAAGATATATGCACAGACAAAATATATGCACAGGCAAGATATATGCACAGACAAAATATATGCACAGACAAGATATATGCACAGACAAGATATATGCACAGACAAGATATATGCACAGACAAGATATATGCACAGACAAGATATATGCACAGACAAGATATATGCACAGACAAGATATATGCACACACAAGATATATGCACAGACAAGATATATGCACAGGCAAGATATATGCACAGACAAGATATATGCACAGACAAGATATATGCACAGGCAAGATATATGCACAGACAAGATATACAGGGAGTGCAGAATTATTAGGCAAATTAGTATTTTGACCACATCATCCTCTTTATGCATGTTGTCTTACTCCAAGCTGTATAGGCTTGAAAGCCTACTACCAATTAAGCATATTAGGTGATGTGCATCTCTGTAATGAGAAGGGGTGTGGTCTAAGGACATCAACACCCTATATCAGGTGTGCATAATTATTAGGCAACTTCCTTTCCTTTGGCAAAATGGGTCAAAAACATAATTTATGTAAGAACTTACCTGATAAATTCATTTCTTTCATATTAGCAAGAGTCCATGAGCTAGTGACGTATGGGATATACATTCCTACCAGGAGGGGCAAAGTTTCCCAAACCTCAAAATGCCTACAAATACACCCCTCACCACACCCACAAATCAGTTTAACGAATAGCCAAGAAGTGGGGTGATAAGAAAAAAGTGCGAAAGCATAAAAAATAAGGAATTGGAATAATTGTGCTTTATACAAAAAAATCATAACCACCACAAAAAGGGTGGGCCTCATAGACTCTTGCTAATATGAAAGAAATTAATTTATCAGGTAAGTTCTTACATAAATTATGTTTTCTTTCATGTAATTAGCAAGAGTCCATGAGCTAGTGATGTATGGGATAATGACTACCCAAGATGTGGATCTTTCCACGCAAGAGTCACTAGAGAGGGAGGGATAAAATAAAGACAGCCAATTCCGCTGAAAAATAATCCACACCCAAAATAAAGTTTAAATTTTATAATGAAAAAAACTGAAAATATAAGCAGAAGATTCAAACTGAAACAGCTGCCTGAAGTACTTTTCTACCAAAAACAGCTTCAGAAGAAGAAAACACAACAAAATGGTAGAATTAGTAAAAGTATGCAAAGAAGACTAAGTTGCTGCTTTGCAAATCTGATCAACCGAAGCTTCATTCCTAAACGCCCAGGAAGTAGAAACTGACCTAGTAGAATGAGCTGTAATCCTTTGAGGCGGAGTTTTACCCGACTCGACATAAGCATGATGAATTAAGATTTCAACCAAGATGCCAAAGAAATGGCAGAGACCTTCTGACCTTTCCTAGAACCGGAAAAGATAACAAATAGACTAGAAGTCTTTCGGGAAATTCTTAGTAGCTTCAACATAATATTTCAAAGCTCTAACTACATCCAAAGAATGCAATGATTTCTCCTTAGAATTCTTAGGATTAGGACATAATGAAGGAACCACAATTTCTCTACTAATGTTGTTGGAATTCACAACCTTAGGTAAAAATTCAAAAGAAGTTCGCAACACTGCCTTATCCTGATGAAAAATCAGAAAAGGAGACTCACAAGAAAGAGCAGATAATTCAGAAACTCTTCTGGCAGAAGAGATGGCCAAAAGGAACAAAACTTTCCAAGAAAGTAATTTAATGACCAACGAATGCATAGGTTCAAACGGAGGAGCTTGAAGAGATCCCAGAACCAAATTCAAACTCCAAGGAGGAGAAATTGACTTAATGACAGGTTTTATACGAACCAAAGCTTGTACAAAACAATGGATATCAGGAAGATTAGCAATCTTTCTGTGAAAAAGAACAGAAAGAGCAGAGATTTGTCCTTTCAAGGAACTTGTAGACAAACCTTTCTCCAAACCATCCTGAAGAAACTGTAAAATTCTCGGAATTCTAAAAGAATGCCAGGAAAAATGAAGAGAAAGACACCAAGAAATATAAGTCTTCCAGACTCTATAATATATCTCCCTAGATACAGATTTACGAGCCTGTAACATAGTATTAATCACAGAGTCAGAGAAACCTCTTTGACTAAGAATCAAGCGTTCAATCTCCATACCTTTAAATTTAAGGATTTGAGATCCTGATGGAAAAAAGGACCTTGCGACAGAAGGTGTGGTCTTAACGGAAGAGTCCACGGTTGGCAAGAGGCCATCCGGACAAGATCCGCATACCAAAACCTGTGAGGCCATGCTGGAGCTACCAGCAGAACAAACGAGCATTCCTTCAGAATCTTGGAGATCACTCTTGGAAGAAGAACTAGAGGTGGAAAGATATAAGCAGGATGATACTTCCAAGGAAGTGACAATGCATCCACTGCTTCCGCTTGAGGATCCCTGGATCTGGACAGATACCTGGGAAGTTTCTTGTTTAGATGAGAAGCCATCAGATCTATTTCTGGAAGTCCCCACATTTGGACAATCTGAAGAAATACCTCTGGGTGAAGAGACCATTCGCCCGGATGCAACGTTTGGCGACTGAGATAATCCGCTTCCCAATTGTCTATACCTGGGATATGAACCGCAGAAACTAGACAGGAGCTGGATTCCGCCCAAACCAGAATTCGAGATACTTTTTTCATAGCCAGAGGGCTGTGAGTCCCTCCTTGATGATTGATGTATGCCACAGTTGTGACATTGTCTGTCTGAAAACAAATGAACGATTCTCTCTTTAGAAGAGGCCAAGACTGAAGAGCTCTGAAAATTGCACAGAGTTCTAAAATATTGATCAGTAATCTCACCTCCTGAGATTCCAAAACCCCTTGTGCCGTCAGAGACCCTCACACAGCTCCCCAACCTGTAAGACTTGCATCTGTTGAGATTACAGTCCAGGTCGGAAGAACAAAAGAAGCCCCCTGAACTAAACAATGGTGATCTGTCCACCACGTCAGAGAGTGTCGTACAATCGGTTTTAAAGATATTAATTGAGATATCTTTGTGTAATCCCTGCACCACTGGTTCAGCATACAGAGCTGAAGAGATCGCATGTGAAAACGAGCAAAGGGGATCGCGTCCGATGCAGCAGTCATAAGACCTAGAATTTCCATGCATAAGGCTACCGAAGGGAATGATTGTGACTGAAGGTTTCGACAAGCTGATATCAATTTTAGACGTCTCTTGTCTGTCAAAGATACAGTCATGGACACTGAATCTATCTGGAATCCCAAAAAGGTTACCCTTGTTTGAGGAATCAATTAACTTTTTAGTAAATTGATCCTCCAACCATGATCTTGAAGAAACAACACAAGTCGATTCGTATGAGATTCTGCTAAATGTGAAGACTGAGCAAGTACCAAGATATCGTCCAAATAAGGAAATACCACAATACCCTGTTCTCTGATTACAGACAGAAGGGCACTGAGAACCTTTGTAAAAATTCTTGGAGCTGTTGCTAGGCCAAATGGCAGAGCCACAAACTGGTAATGCTTGTCTAGGAACGAGAATCTCAGAAACTGATAGTGAGCTGGATGAATCGGAATATGCAGATATGCATCCTGTAAATCTATTGTAGACATATAATGCCCTTGCTGAACAAAAGGCAGGATAGTCCTTACAGTTACCATTTTGAATGTTGGTATCCTTACATAACGATTCAATATTTTTAGATCCAGAACTGGTCTGAAGGAATTCTCCTTCTTTGGTACAATGAAGAGATTTGAATAAAACCCCAGCCCCTGTTCCAGAACTGGAACTGGCATAATTACTCCAGCCAACTCTAGATCTGAAACACATTTCAGAAATGCTTGAGCCTTCGCTGGATTTACTGGGACACGGGAAAGAAAAAATCTCTTTGCAGGAGGCCTTATCTTGAAGCCAATTCTGTACCCTTCTGAAACAATATTCTGAATCCAAAGATTGTGAACGGAATTGATCCAAATTTCTTTGAAAAAACGTAATCTGCCCCCTACCAGCTGAGCTGGAATGAGGGCCGCACCTTCATGTGGACTTAGGAGCTGGCTTTGATTTTCTAAAAGGCTTGGATTTATTCCAGACTGGAGATGGTTTCCAAACTGATACCGCTCCTGAGGATGAAGGATCAGGCTTTTGTTCCTTGTTGTGACGAAAGGAACGAAAACGATTATTAGACCTAAATTTACTTTTAGATTTTTTATCCTGTGGTAAAAAAGTTCCTTTCCCTCCAGTAATAGTTGAGATAATAGAATCCAACTGAGAACCAAATAATTTATTACCCTGGAAAGAAAGGGAAAGCAGAGTAGACTTAGAAGACATATCAGCATTCCAAGTTTTAAGCCATAAAGCTCTTCTAGCTAAAATAGCTAGAGACATATACCTGACATCAACTCTAATGATATCAAAGATGGCATCACAAATAAAATTATTAGCATGTTGAAGAAGAATAATAATGCTATGAGAATTATGATCTGTTACTTGTTGCGCTAAAGCTTCCAACCAAAAAATTGAAGCTGCAGCAACATCCGCCAAAGATATAGCAGGTCTAAGAAGATTACCTGAACACAAGTAAGCTTTTCTTAGAAAGGATTCAATTAGCAAGAGTAGAGACAGCCCCATCAACCTTAGGGATTTTGTCCCAAAATTCTAATCTGTCAGATGGCACAGGATATAATTGCTTAAAACGTTTAGAAGGAGTAAATGAATTACACAAATTATTCCATTCCCTGGAAATTACTTCAGAAATAGCACCAGGAACAGGAAAAACTTCTGGAATAACTACAGGAGATTTAAAAACCTTATCTAAACGTTGAGATTTAGTATCAAGAGGACCAGAATCCTCAATTTCTAATGCAATTAGGACTTCTTTAAGTAAAGAACGAATAAATTCCATTTTGAATAAATATGAAGATTTATCAGCATCAACCTCTGAGACAGAATCCTCTGAACCAGAAGAACCATTATCAGAATCAGAATGATGATGTTCATTTAAAAATTCATCTGAAAAATGAGAAGTTTTAAAAGACTTTTTACGTTTACTAGAAGGAGGAATAACAGACATAGCCTTCTTAATGGATTTAGAAACAAAATCTCTTATGTTATCAGGAATACTCTGAGTATTAGATGTTGGTGGAACAGCAACAGGTAATGTAACTTTACTAAAGGAAATATTATCTGCATTAACAAGTTTGTCATGACATACAATACAAACAATAGCTGTAGGAACAGCTACCAAAAGTTTACAGCAGATACACTTAGCTTTGGTAGCTCCAGCACCAGGCAGCGATTTTCCAGAAGTATCTTCTGACTCAGCTTCAACATGGGACATCTTGCAATATGTAATAGAAAAAACAACATATAAAGCAAAATTGATCCTTAAATGACAGTTTCAGGAATGGGAAAAAATGCCAGTGAACAAGCTTCTAGCAACAAGAAGCAATAAAAAATGAGACTTAAATAATGTGGAGACAAAAGTGACGCCCATATTTTTTTAGCGCCAAATAAGACGCCCACATTATTTGGCGCCTAAATGCTTTTAGCGCCAAAAATGACGCCACATCCGAAACGCCGACATTTTTGCAACAAAAAAGTCTGCGTCAAGAATGACGCAATAAAATGAAGCATTTTCAGCCCCCGCGAGCCTAACAGCCCACAGGGAAAAGTCAAATTTTAAGGTAAGGAAAAAAAAATGTTTTATTCAAATGCATTATCCCAAATATGAAACTGACTGTCTGAAAATAAAGGAATGTTGAACATTGAGTCAAGGCAAATAAATGTTTGAATACATATATTTAGAACTTTATAAAAAAGTGCCCAACCATAGCTTAGAGTGTCACAGAAAATAAGACTTACTTACCCCAGGACACTCATCTACATGTTGTAGAAAGCCAAACCAGTACTGAAACGAAAATCAGCAGAGGTAATGGTATATATATAAGAGTATATCGTCGATCTGAAAAGGGAGGTAAGAGATGAATCTCTACGACCGATAACAGAGAACCTATGAAATAGACCCCGTAGAAGGAGATCATTGAATTCAAATAGGCAATACTCTCCTCACATCCCTCTGACATTCACTGCACTCTGAGAGGAAAACCGGAGCTCCAACCTGCTGCGGAGCGCATATCAACGTAGAATCTAGCACAAACTTACTTCACCACCTCCATAGGAGGCAAAGTTTGTAAAACTGATTTGTGGGTGTGGTGAGGGGTGTATTTGTAGGCATTTTGAGGTTTGGGAAACTTTGCCCCTCCTGGTAGGAATGTATATCCCATACGTCACTAGCTCATGGACTCTTGCTAATTACATGAAAGAAAGAAGGACTTGACAGGCTCAGAAAAGTAAAAAATAGTGAGATATCTTGCAGAGGGATGCAGCACTCTTAAAATTGCAAAGCTTCTGAAGCGTGATCATCGAACAATCAAGCGTTTCATTCAAAATAGTCAACAGGGTCGCAAGAAGCGTGTGGAAAAACCAAGGCGCAAAATAACTGCCCATGAACTGAGAAAAGTCAAGCGTGCAGCTGCCAAGATGCCACTTGCCACCAGTTTGGCCATATTTCAGAGCTGCAACATCAATGGAGTGCCCAAAAGCACAAGGTGTGCAATACTCAGAGACAGGGCCAAGGTAAGAAAGGCTGAAAGACGACCACCACTGAACAAGACACACAAGCTGAAACGTCAAGACTGGGCCAAGAAATATCTCAAGACTGATTTTTCTAAGGTTTTATGGACTGATGAAATGAGAGTGAGTCTTGATGGGCCAGATGGATGGGCCCGTGGCTGGATTGGTAAAGGGCAGAGAGCTCCAGTCCGACTCAGACGCCAGCAAGGTGGAGGTGGAGTACTGGTTTGGGCTGGTATCATCAAAGATGAGCTTGTGGGGCCTTTTCGGGTTTAGGATGGAGTCAAGCTCAACTCCCAGTCCTACTGCCAATTTCTGGAAGACACCTTCTTCAAGCAGTGGTACAGGAAGAAGTCTGCATCCTTCAAGAAAAACATGATTTTCATGCAGGACAATGCTCCATCACACGCGTCCAAGTACTCCACAGCGTGGCTGGCAAGAAAGGGTATAAAAGAAGAAAATCTAATGACATGGCCTCCTTGTTCACCTGATCTGAACCCCATTGAGAACCTGTGGTCCATCATCAAATGTGAGATTTACAAGGAGGGAAAACAGTACACCTCTCTGAACAGTGTCTGGGAGGCTGTGGTTGCTGCTGCACGCAATGTTGATGGTGAACAGATCAAAACACTGAAAGAATCCAGGCTTTTGAGTGTCCTTGCAAAGAAAGGTGGCTATATTGGTCACTGATTTGTTTTTGTTTTGTTTTTGAATGTCAGAAATGTATATTTGTGAATGTTGAGATGTTATATTGGTTTCACTGGTAAAAATAAATAATTGAAATGGGTATATATTTGTTTTTTGTTAAGTTGCCTAATAATTATGCACAGTAATAGTCACCTGCACACACAGATATCCCCCTAAAATAGCTATAACTAAAAACAAACTAAAAACTAATTCCAAAACTATTCAGCTTTGATATTAATGAGTTTTTTTGGGTTCATTGAGAACATGGTTGTTGTTCAATAATAAAATTAATCCTCAAAAATACAACTTGCCTAATAATTCTGCACTCCCTGTATGCACAGACAAGATATATGCACAGACAAGATATATGCACAGGCTAGATATATGCACAGACAAGATATATGCACAGACAAGATATATGCACAGACAAGATATATGCACAGACAAGATGTATGCACAGGCAAGATATATGCACAGGCAAGATATATGTACAGACAAGATATATGCACAGGCAAGATATATGCACAGACAAGATATATGCACAGACAAGATATATGCACAGACAAGATATATGCACAAACAAGATATATGCACAGGCAAGATATATGCACAGGCAAGATATATGCACAGACAAGATATATGCACAGACAATATATATGCACAGACAATATATATGCACAGACAAGATATATGCACAGACAAGATATATGCACAGGTAAGATATATGCACAGGTAAGATATATGCACTGACAAGATATATGCACAGGTAAGATATATGCACAGGTAAGATATATGCACAGGTAAGATATATGCACTGACAAGATATATGCACAGACAATATATATGCACAGACAAGATATATGCACAGACAAGATATATGCACAGGTAAGATATATGCACAGACAAGATATATGCACAGGTAAGATATATGCACTGACAAGATATATGCACAGGTAAGATATATGCACAGGTAAGATATATGCACTGATAAGATATATGCACAGGTAAGATATATGCACAGGTAAGATATATGCACTGACAAGATATATGCACAGACAAGATATATACACAGGTAAGATATATGCACAGGTAAGATATATGCACAGGTAAGATATATGTACAGGTAAGATATATGCACAGGTAAGATATATGCACAGGTAAGATATATGCACTGACAAGATATATGCACAGGAAAAGTAATTGTAAATATACTAGTACATATTTAAATGTGTTTGATTAGGAGACACTTACTTTGAAGTGCAATGGGTGCATTTCTGAAATTAAAATTAGATTCCAACACAAAAGAAATGTTACCATAACTGGATCTCTATTCCTATATTTATTGTTTATTATCTACTTAGACCTGAACCTTAAAAATATCAGCTTTGTCAGTAAAATTCCAGCTCAGTGGACACCTTAAAATGCTTGCAACAAACACTCACCTTCTAACCATCCCGGATTCTGTGGGATTGTCACAAGTCTAGTTCCGAGGTCTGGCCTGCTTCCCACTAGAAGCTTCATGGCCATAGCAAATGTCCATGTTCTCAGGGACCACCTGGGACCCTCAGGAACCAGCACACACCCCAGCCTGCCCACAGTCCAGTAGTGACAATTATTGGTTGCTTGGTGGCTAATTGTAGCCACCAATAAGCATGGGGTATCCAGGGTTCTGAACCAAAAACACCTCCTAAGCATTACATTCCTGCTTTTCAAATAAAGATAGCAAGAGAATGAAGAAACAATGATATTAGGATTAAATTAGAAAGTTGCTTAAAATTGCATGTTCTATCTGAATCATGAAAGAAAAAAAAAACAATGGGGTTTAGTATCACTCTCACTACAAAGGGCTCCAATGCACACATACCTGTATATATATATATATATATATATATATATATATATATATATATATATATATATATATATATATATATATATATATATATATATATAAATATATGTGTGTACATATGTATTTTATGTTTCTAAGTGTATGTGTCTGTATATACATATATACACATATAAATACATAAATACATATGTACACACACATATATATATATATATATATATATATATACACACATACATACATACATATTTAGACATGTATATGTATGTATATCAATGTCAAAACCCTTTGTCTGCCTTTTTTCCCTAACACCTGAGACCTCATATCTTTGAGCAATAATTTTTAGTGAATAATTTTTATTATATAGTGTTATTATACGTTGAACTATACTTTTAAATGTATTTTTAATGTGTTTTGTGATGCTTTTCAGATTTGTGAAAAAGTTAACCAGAGCTCTGAAGTTGCGGTAATCATTCCATCGTAAATTGTGATTGCTCTCAAGCGTTTACCTTTACTTTCAACTTGTAATATGAGCGATAAGCACAGTGATCGCTAACACTCGTGATAAATAGTGATGTCGCAAACTTAAAATTTTCCGTTCACGAACGGCGAACGCGAACTTCCGCAAATGTTCGCGAACGGGTGAACCGGGCGAACCACCATTGACTTCAATAGGCAGGCGAATTTTAAAACCCACAGGGACTCTTTCTGGCCACAATAGTGATGGAAAAGTTGTTTCAAGGGTACTAACACCTGGACTGTGGCATGCCGGAGAGGGATCCATGGCAAAACGCCCACGGAAAATTACATAGTTGATGCAGAGTCTGGTTTTAATCCATAAAGGGCATAAATCACCTAACATTCCTAAATTGTTTGGATTAACATGCTTTATATCGTTCATGTTGTGTGTCAGGTAGTGTAAGGGTTACGCCCGCTTCACAGTGACAGACCAAACTTCCCGTTTAACACACCGCAAACAACCGCAAACAGTCCATTTGCACAACCGCAAACTCCCCATTTGCACAAGGTTGGATACCAAGCTAGCCATGTCCCGTTCCTTGTCCTCACTCATGTCATTGAAGGTCTCTTCCTCCACCCAGCCACGTACAACACCAAGGATCCCCGAAAGGTGAAAACAAGCCCCCTGGGACGCCTGCTGTGTTTGGTCTTCCACCTCCTCAACGCCACCTTCCTCCTCTGACTCCTCTTCTTCAGACTCCTCTCTCTGCGTTGCCTCTCTCTACGTTATTATAAGGTGTGTTAAGTAGTACTATTCCTATCAGTTTAATCCCTGTTACGTCCCCTATCAGGGGACGTGTATATGGCATGGATTTTAGGAACCGGGAGATGGAAAAAGATGCTTGGTCGGTCCTCCTACTTCAAATTTGGGGCACTGCGCGTGCAATCTACTGTGCCACCAGATATGAGTGGTGTGTTAAGCAGTACTATTCTTATCAGTTTAATCCCTGTTACGTCCCCTATCAGGGGACGTGTATATGGCATGGATTTTAGGAACTGGGAGATGGAAAAAGATGCTTGGTCGGTCCTCCTACTTCAAATTTGGGGCACTGCGCGTGCAATCTACTGTGCCACCAGATATGAGTGGTGTGTTAAGTAGTACTATTCTTATCAGTTTAATCCCTGTTACGTCCCCTATCAGGGGACGTGTATATGGCATGGATTTTAGGAACCGGGAGATGGAAAAAGATGCTTGGTCGGTCCTCCTGCTTCAAATTTGGGGCACTGCGCGTGCAATCTAATGTGCCACCAGATAGGAGTGGTGTGTTAAGTAGTACAATTCCTATCAGTTTAATACCTGTTACGTGCCTTTTTTTGGTTTGGTTTTTGAAGCCACAGTGCAGCACCAGAGGCCAGAATTTTTTGTTTTTTGTTTTAAATGTACACTTACACTACTATTAAACAAGATATGAGTGGTGCCACTGGGCAAGTGGGCACAGTATACGCTGTGAGCCTGACACAAAAAAGCAGACTGATGTTTCACAGTCCAAAAAGTTTTTTTTTTTTAAATGTACACTTACACTACTATTAAACAAGATATGAGTGGTGGCACTGGGCAAGTGGGCACAGTATACGCTGTGAGCCTGACACAAAAAAGCAGACTGATGTTTCACAGTCCAAAAAGTTTTTTTTTTAAAATTTACACTTACACTACTATTAAACAAGATATGAGTGGTGGCACTGGGCAAGTGGGCACAGTATACGCTGTGAGCCTGACACAAAAAAAGCAGACTGATGTTTCACAGTCCAAAAAGTTTTTTTTTTAAATGTACACTTACACTACTATTAAACAAGATATGAGTGGTGCCACTGGGCACAGTATACGCTGTGAGCCTGACACAAAAAAGCAGACTGATGTTTCACAGTCCAAAAAGTTTTTGTTTTTTTAAATGTACACTTACACTACTATTAAACAAGATATGAGTGGTGGCACTGGGCAAGTGGGCACAGTATACGCTGTGAGCCTGAGACAAAAAAGCAGACTGATGTTTCACAGTCAAAAAAGTTTTTTTTTTTAATTTACACTACTGTTACACCAGATATGAGTGGTGGCACTGGGCAAGTGGGCACAGTATACGCTGTGAGCCTGGCACACACGCTGGCAGGCAGGCAACTGCAATTAGATTACACTAGCAGACTGATGTTTCACAGTCAAAAAAGTTTTTTTTATTAAATTTACACTACTGTTACACCAGATATGAGTGGTGGCACTGGGCAAGTGGGCACAGTATACGCAGTGAGCCTGGCACACACGCTGGCAGGCAGGCAACTGCAATTAGATTACACTAGCAGACTGATGTTTCAAAGTCAAAAAAGTTTTTTTTTTTAAATTTACACTACTGTTACACCAGATATGAGTGGTGGCACTGGGCAAGTGGGCTTGGCACACACGCTGGCAGGCAGGCAGGCAACTGCAATTAGATTACACAAGCAGACTGATGTTTCACAGTCAAAAAAGTTTTTTTTTAAAATTTACACTACTGTTACACCAGATATGAGTGGTGGCATTGGGCAAGTGGGCCTGGCACACACGCTGGCAGGCAGGCAACTGCAATTAGATTACACTAGCAGACTGATGTTTCACAGTCAAAAAAGTTTTTTTTTTTTAAATTTACACTACAGTTATACCAGATATGAGTGGTGGCACTGGGCAAGTGGCTTGGCAGGCAGGCAACTGCAATTAGATTACACAGGAAAAAAAAAAAACAGACATGTTCTAGCCCTAAAAAGGGCTTTTTGGGGTGCTGTCCTTACAGCAGAGATCAGATGAGTCCTTCAGGACTGTAGTGGACACTGAATACACTAGCCTAGCTATCAATTTCCCTATGAAATCAGCAACAGCTACACTGTCCCTCCTCTCACTAAGAATGCAGCTTCCGAATGAATCTAAAATGGCTGCTGTCCAGGAGCTGGGAGGGTCTGGGAGGGAGGGTCTGCTGCTGATTGGCTGGAATGTGTCTGCAGACTGTGAGATACAGGGTCAAAGTTTACTCAATGATGACGAACAGGGGGCGGATCGAGCATCGCATATGTTCGCTCACCGTTGCGAACCCGAACAAGCTATGTTCACCCGGAACTATTCGCCGGCGAACAATTCGTGACATCACTAGTGAGAAACCTCTTATCGATCACATGCAAATGTTTGAGCTCCACTCCATCTGGCCCTATGTGTTTAAACCCCTTTGTGGGGTTTAAATCATCCTAATTGTGTACTACAGGGCCCTTTTCATAGGTTTACTGTTCAGATGCTTTATATTCAAATACCGTAATCTGATATAAAACTCAATAAAATGGTACTTAGCAGGCTTGAAATTGCAAGGCTGAAACACAAAAGATTTACTCTGACTAAATTGTGTGGTTTTCTTGCATTCTACTGACTTGCTAGAAACCCCAAAACACGCCCTGGGAATTTTTTTTTCATTTGCTTCAACAGCAGATATATTTTACATAGGGAAGGCTCCAAGTTAATTGTGAATGTTATTATTTGTCATTCCTTGATACAGCATTAGCAAATAAAATAAAAATGCACATTTAAAACTCTTATAATATAAAACGTACAGTGTACTAATATTTTTTCAATTAATGTGTTCCTTATTACTTGATATACCAGCTACAGAGTAATAAATGTATTGGAAAATGCTCTTTTAATTTTCACATTTGAAAAATAGCTGGTTTTGGCTGCTGAAACCACCACCCATGGTTTTCTGGAACATGCCCATTGAAATAGACTGAGTTTGCAGAAAGAGCAGATCCCCTTATTTTATACCTTATCTTATCTCACTATTGATACACAAAAGCAAATACTAGGCATTTAAAGTTTATTTTGTGTGGTAGTTTCAATGGTCACACAGTCTTGGTGAGATTACATACAAAATAAAAGATATAAATGGATTAAATTATTATTCATATGACATTAATTTACAAGTAAATACCCTCACTTTTCACTCCTAAACAGTAATTTATGTGTTGCACTTTCGAATGAATCTGGCGCTGGAACCAAATGCAGCAATCCACTGCTATTTTCATGATTTTTTTTGTTAAAGAACCATTAAATAATAAACATTTCAATAAGCATAAAGGGCGAGATTACATATTTTTTGCCGAATCGAGCAGTCACATATACGGCGCCGCATACAAGTTATGCGCATATATTTTACCTGTCGCCCGCCGTTTTTACTCCCATAAACCAACATAGAACCGGCGTATTGAGTCGGTATCATATATTCAGCGCAAGCCTTGCGCTGAGTATAAAAGTACTGTAACTACCTGGAAGCCTTAACAAACACCTAACACATGCGCAATATCTCTAAACCGACATCCCCCCACTTTGCAATAACTAATAAAAGCATTAACCCCTAATCCGCCAACCCCCACAACACAAAGTGCCTAATTAACCTGTTAACCCCTAAACCACCAACCCACCACAATGCAAAGTATCTAATAAAACTATTAACCCCTAATCTGCCAACCCCCCACAACGCAATAGAATAATAAAAAAAATAACTACATTAAAATTATTTTAAAATTTAAAAAAAAATAAAAAAATTACTTAAACAAAAATCTAACAATAAAATAAAAAAACCTAAGATTACAAAAAATGTAATGTGAGGTACCCCTTTAATATTGGGGTACCTTGCATTCCTATTGGCTGAAAATTTCAAATCAGCCAATACGATGAGAGCTGCTTACATCCTTTTGGCTATTCAAATCAGCCAATAGGATGTAAGCAGCTCTCATCCCATTGGCTGATTTGAAATTTTCAGCCAATAGGAACGAAGGTACTCCAATATAAAAGGGGTACCTCGCATTCAATCTTCAGTGTGCGATGGATGATCGCATGAAGAAGATTTGGTGTCGGATGACTGCGCCACCGCTGCTCCACCTCTGCGCCACTGGGATGAAGATGGAAGATGGTCCCGCGCTGGATGAAGATGGAGCCGCCTGGAAGATAACCTTCGCCGCCTGTTTTTTTTTTTAGATTAGGGCTTTTTTATTTTTATGGGTAGTAAAATAGCTGATTGCCCTTTTAAGGTTAATTAGTTGTTTGCGAAGTGGGGGGTTGGCGGTTTAGGTGTTATTATGTTAATTAGATACTTTGCGATGTGTGGGGTTTGCGGATTAGCGGTTAATAGTGTAATTAGTTAGTTTGCGATGTGGGGGGTTGTTGGATTAGGGGTTAATACTTTTATTAGTTATAGCGATGTGGGGGGATGGCATATACAGGGAGTGCAGAATTATTAGACAAATTAGTATTTTGACCACATCATCCTCTTTATGCATGTTGTCTTACTCCAAGCTGTATAGGCTCGAAAGCCTACTACCAATTAAGCATATTAGGTGATGTGCATCTCTGTAATGAGAAGGGGTGTGGTCTAATGACATCAACACCCTATATCAGGTGTGCATAATTATTAGGCAACTTCCTTTCCTTTGGCAAAATGGGTCAAAAGAAGGACTTGACAGGCTCAGAAAAGTCAAAAATAGTGAGATATCTTGCAGAGGGATGCAGCACTCTTAAAATTGCAAAGCTTCTGAAGCGTGATCATCGAACAATCAAGCGTTTCATTCACAATAGTCAACAGGGTCGCAAGAAGCGTGTAGAAAAACCAAGGCGCAAAATAACTGCCCATGAACTGAGAAAAGTCAAGCGTGCAGCTGCCAAGATGCCACTTGCCACCAGTTTGGCCATATTTCAGAGCTGCAACATCACTGGAGTGCCCAAAAGCACAAGGTGTGCAATACTCAAAGACATGGCCAAGGTAAGAAAGGCTGAAAGACGACCACCACTGAACAAGACACACAAGCTGAAACGTCAAGACTGGGCCAAGAAATATCTCAAGACTGATTTTTCTAAGGTTTTATGGACTGATGAAATGAGAGTGAGTCTTGATGGGCCAGATGGATGGGCCCGTGGCTGGATTGGTAAAGGGCAGAGAGCTCCAGTCCGACTCAGACGCCAGCAAGGTGGAGGTGGAGTACTGGTTTGGGCTGGTATCATCAAAGATGAGCTTGTGGGGCCTTTTCGGGTTGAGGATGGAGTCAAGCTCAACTCCCAGTCCTACTGCCAGTTTCTGGAAGACACCTTCTTGAAGCAGTGGTACAGGAAGAAGTCTGCATCCTTCAAGAAAAACATGATTTTCATGCAGGATAATGCTCCATCACACGCGTCCAAGTACTCCACAGCGTGGCTGGCAAGAAAGGGTATAAAAGAAGAAAATCTAATGACATGGCCTCCTTGTTCACCTGATCAGAACCCCATTGAGAACCTGTGGTCCATCATCAAATGTGAGATTTACAAGGAGGGAAAACAGTACTCCTCTCTGAACAGTGTCTGGGAGGCTGTGGTTGCTGCTGCACGCAATGTTGATGGTGAACAGATCAAAACACTGACAGAATCCGTGGATGGCAGGCTTTTGAGTGGCCTTGCAAAGAAAGGTGGCTATATTGGTCACTGATTTGTTTTTGTTTTGTTTTTGAATGTCAGAAATGTATATTTGTGAATGTTGAGATGTTATATTGGTTTCACTGGTAAAAATAAATAATTGAAATGGGTATATATTTGTTTTTTGTTAAGTTGCCTAATAATTATGCACAGTAATAGTCACCTGCACACACAGATATCCCCCTAAAATAGCTATAACTAAAAACAAACTAAAAACTACTTCCAAAACTATTCAGCTTTGATATTAATGAGTTTTTTGGGTTCATTGAGAACATGGTTGTTGTTCAATAATAAAATTAATCCTCAAAAATACAACTTGCCTAATAATTCTGCACTCCCTGTATAGGGGTGTTTATGTGTCGGTTTAATTTTTTTTAGATGGGTTAGATTTTTACGAGTCTTTTTAACTTTATTTATTTTTTTATTACCTACGGGCCACAAGATGCTATACTGGCGTAAGTCACTTGAGATGCCAGAAATGTGTATTTGTGCACATTTCTGAACCTCGCCAGTTTATCCGACTTACGGCAGTAGAGCTTCTGCCGGTGCCATTTATGTGTTTCACCCGATGTGCGAGGTGAACTTACGGGCGACGTGGGTTTCAGCAGTTACGCTGAAACTTTCTCCACACATGTAATCTCGCCCAATATGTTTTATTATTAAGTGGAACATTATTGCAATATACATTTCTTATTTATTTTGCTGTAAAATACATCTGAAGTTTGTACTTGCTCCACTTTTTTCAATGCATGCTTTGGTTATTAGTTTTAGCTAATTTATCTGTGAGATTTAGTTTATAACTCACCTTATCTGTAGTCATTTGTTTTTTAAGGTGGATTATCAGTTTTGCAGCAACCATCATGATAGGAAAAACATTCTATATAATAGTGGTGGACATAGGTGTGAATATTACTTTGCATAAATATGTATTTATATTTAGCTATTATATGGAGATTAGAAAGTAATATATGTCTGTTTGTTTACATAGAGTATCTGCTAAATAAATTATTATTGACTAACTAAGCTAAAATAGGGCTAAACCACATTAAAGGGACGTAATACTTGCTAGAGATGACGCATAACTGTAAAATACTAGGCAAGAAAATTTCATTTGAACATCTCTATATAAAAAAGGAAAATATTTTACCTCAAAATTTCTTCAGCTCACCAGAGTAAGGGATCTGGTAACAGTTATAATTTAGCTGCTGTCCAGCTGCAAGTTGGAAAAAAACAAACAAAAGAGAAAAACAATTAGCATCAGCAGTGCTAAGGTCATGCTATGCTATGCTGTGATCTCATGAAATTTCACTAAAATCTTCTGAGATTTCATAGTAAACTTCCTTAAACTAAGGAGGGAAATAACAGGACTGTGCCTGCACATGCCAGATGCATGCTCCCTTGCAAGTCCTGGGACTAGTATCCTGATTGGCTGCTTAAAGTCAATTTACAATGTAAATATATATACACACACAATATATACATACATATACACACACACACAGACAGGACCGCCACTAGAAATTTTGGGGCCCCTGACTTAACCATTGTTCAGCCCCCCCCCCCTTTTGACATGTGCCATTTTTGACCAAATGACTAAAATGTATATGCACTTTTATTCTTAAGTGTAGTCAAACTTGGAAATTTTGTAAAGGTATTAACACACAAACACACACTCACACATAAGTATTCACATATAGGCACTCTAGCAGACACGCAAATAAACACACAAACAATCTCAGACACAGACACCCAAACAGACACTCAGCACTTGTTTTCATTGACCTGACAAGTAATGAGGTAGACTACAGTTTTGTCAAAAAAAGAGATTTACAAAGCAAAATATTGAGTTCAGAATATCTTTTTGTAAAGGAGGATGCCAACTAAATGATGACAACAGCATGCAATGGCTGAAATGAAGGGCCCTGAACTGCCCAAACAATAATTTAAAAGTTAAATGGTGGAGTGGTGACTTCCAGAAAGGTCTCATTAGTCTCAAAGTCTGTAGAAATATGTCAATAATCAGTAGTAAGGTCAAAATGTCCTAAAAAGAAACAGACAATGCACACACAGACACACAAACTCAAACACAAATTTGCACATACATCCAAGGAAACACAGAAACATCCTCATAAAACACACAAAGACTTACACACACAGACACCCACAGAAAACACACAAAGAGACAACCACATAAAACACAGAAAGACATAAATACACACACATCCTCACTGAGACATCTACAGAAAACACACAAAGACATACACACACCCTCACAGAGACACCCACAGAAAACACACACCCTCACAGAGACATCCACAGAAAACACAGACATACATACATACACCCACCCACCCGCACAGAGACATCCACAGAAAACAGAGACATACACACCCACCCTCACAGAGGCATCCAGAGAAAATACACAGAAATACATACACACCCACCCTCACAGAGAGACCCACAGAAAAAAAATACACACTCATAGAGACACAAACAAAAGCACAAAGAAATAAACACAGACACCCACAGAAACACTAACAGGAGGTAAAATTTCTGCACATTGCATTCCCTAAATCAACAGTGTGTGACATGCATGATAAAAAAAATCAGAAATTAAGAGATTACTTTTTAAATGATCATATTTGTAAATGTGCAAACAAAAATAATTCTGTGAATTAAAAATTGTACATTAATGATGTGGGTAGATGGCTAGATGAAGTACTTTTAAAAGATTGACATATGTTTGTTTCCCCCCCCCCATTTTCCCCAACCAAGAGCACCACTTCAAATATAGTGTACAAATGTTCCCATCTGTCAGCTGTACTTATGGATTTTAAAAATGCTGTACTCTATATGGTCTTGGTGGAAGCATAAGCTGTGGTACTCATACCATTAGATCTATTTAAATGCAGGATTTAGGCTTGTTTGTATGTATTTCAAAATTAAGTCAGCTGTAGTGTTAACTGAACAGTTTTAAGTTAACCTGTCTCATTTCAAACACTGAGCAATTAGTCTGAGAGTATAACATTTTATGCAGATGTAAAAATCTTAGATAAAATGCCTCCTTGCATCTGGAAAGTCCTTGCATAAAGGGGCAGTAAACTGGAATGTAATAAATATATATATATATATTAATTAAAAGGGCACCTACCATTTGTGTATTGGAGGAGGAAACATTTCTGCATAGCTTTAAATATAGAATTTCTATTATTATTATACTTTATTTATGAAGCGCCATCATATTCCGCAGCGCTGTCCATGGATACAGTTCATTTAAATAAAACAATATAAAACTTCTAAGACACAGGACAAAATTTACAAACGCATATAGGAGGAATTGAGGGCCCTAGTCCCATGGGAACTTACAATCTAGAAGGGTAGGTGGTTTCTACAGCATTGTTCAACAATTATAAATACACTGCTGCTAAAAAAAATAGTTTTTATGGACCCCTGGTCCCACCATACAACTACTACCACACTGAAGTTAAAATCCAAAATTGAACAAATAAAGTAAAAACATTTACTAAGTAAGTCCTACTTCCTCTGCAAATGAAAGGGATCTGCCATCTGATTCAGGCACACACTGTACAAACAAAGTGCTAAGTCTGTCTCACACTGTGCATAGTGGTTTAGTGCACACTCAGAAATCCTCTCAAATGCTAATACTTTACTCCTTGTTATAACATTTCCAATGATCAATTAGCACTTTGCTGTAGTACCCACTGGTGGCTGCCAAAATTAAAAAAAAAAAAAAAATTGTTTTAGTTGTTCTTGCCTCAAGGGGCCCCCCTGACCCATTGGGCCCTGACAGGAGTCACCCCTGTCACCCCCTGATGGCGGCCCAGACACTCATGCATTCAAACATACACTGACACCCAGTCATATAACTATCAATATACAAGGTGAACTGACAATGAATGGGCCCTCCAGGGCAAAAAAAAAGGTGGAGAACTCCCTTACATACTTCAAATTGAACAACGTTGTAGTGATTTAGATGATAAACAGCCAAACTTTAGCGAACTTCTTTGAGCCATAAAAACTCAAATTTCAAGATGAGTTACATTGCTATTTCAATAATAATGAACCAGAAATCTATCCATACTCTATGTTGCTTATTCACTAAAATGAGGAGCTCCCTAAATTTTGTGAATCATCTACACAAGATACCCTAAATGGTAAAGATTTGTTTTGTTTTTTTAACAGAGGTGATTTAAATGTGCTGAAAAGCTGTAAGCATTAAAGGGGTTAAACATAGAGGGATAGAGGATCTAAAGCTCTCTGCTCAGGTGAGATGATCTAAAGCTCTCTGCTCAGGTGAGATGATCTAAAGCTCTCTGCTCAGGTGAGATGATCTAGAGCTCTCTGCTCAGGTGAGATGATCTAGAGCTCTCTGCTCAGGTGAGATGATCTAAAGCTCTCAGCTCAGGTGAGATGATCTAAAGCTCTCTGCTTAGGTGAGATGATCTAAAGCTCTCTGCTTAGGTGAGATGATCTAAAGCTCTCAGGTGAGATGATCTAAAGCTTTCTGCTCAGGTGAGATGATCTAAAGCTCTCTGCTTAGGTGAGATGATCTAAAGCTCTCAGGTGAGATTATCTAAAGCTCTCTGCTCAGGTGAGATGATCTAAAGCTCTCAGGTGAGATGATCTAAAGCTCTCTGCTTAGGTGAGATGATATAAAGCTCTCAGGTCAGATGATCTAAAGCTCTCTGCTTAGGTGAGATGATCTAAAGCTCTCAGGTGAGATGATCTAAAGCTCTCTGCTCAGTTGAGATGATCTAAAGCTCTCAGGTGAGATGATCTAAAGCTCTCAGGTGATATGATCTAAACCTCTCTGCTTAGGTGAGAGGATCTAAAGCTCTCAGGTCAGGTGATATGATCTAAAGCTCTCTGCTTAGGTGAGATGATCTAAAGCTCTCTGCTCAGGTGAGATGATCTAAAGCTCTCAGGTGAGATGATCTAAAGCTCTCAGATGAGATGATCTAAAGCTCTCAGATGAGATGATCTAAAGCTCTCAGGTGAGATGATCTAAAGCTCTCAGGTGAGATGATCTAAAGCTCTCAGGTGAGATGATCTAAAGCTCTCAGGTGAGATGATCTAAAGCTCTCTGCTCAGGTGAGATGATCTAAAGCTCTCTGCTCAGGTGAGATGATCTAAAGCTCTCTGCTCAGGTGAGATGATCTAAAGCTCTCTGGTCAGGTAAGATGATCTAAAGCTTTCTGCTCAGGTGAGATGATCTAAAGCACTCGGCTTAGGTGAGATGATCTAAAGCTCTCAGCTCAGGTGAGATGATCTAAAGCTCTCTGCTCAGGTGAGATGCTCTAAAGTTCTCTGCTCAGGTGAGATGATGTAAAGCTCTCAGCTTAGGTGAGATGATCTAAAGCTCTCTGCTCAGGTGAGATGACCTAAATCTCTCAGCTCAGGTGAGATGATCTAAAGCTCTTCTCAAGTGAGATGACCTAAAGCTCTCGGCTCAGGTGAGATGATCTTAAGCTCTCTGCTCAGGTGAGATGATCTAAAGCTCTCTGCTCAGGTGAGATGATCTAAAGCTCTCTGCTCAGGTGAGATGATCTAAAGCTCTTGGCTCAGGTGAGATGATCTAAAGCTCTCGGCTCAGGTGAGATGATCTAAAGCTCTCTGCTCAGGTGAGATGATCTAAAGCTCTCTGCTCAGGTGAGATAATCTAAAGCTCTCTGCTCAGGTGAGATGATCTAAGAAATCTCATCTGTATGGTGCAGTAGCTCAAAGAACTTTAGAAACACAGATATTACTTTGTGAAAAGTTTATCTCATTATTCAGGGTTGTGTATGTGAAGGAGAGACTCATAAATTACACTATAAGGTCTAAATAATATCCCAAAGATTTTGTGTGATTTCTCTACATGGTGGTGAGTTTTTGATCATCAGGCCCAAAGCCTCCATAAGCCTCAAGTCTGCATTTTAGCCCCTGAGCAGCAAATGGCCAGTGAGGCAAACAGTAGTCCCCAATCACCAACCTGCTCAGGACAACAGCAGTGCAACTGCTGCAGGACCATAACTATGTGCTGCAGGGTGTTAAATACTATGCTACAGGCAAGCAATAGTGCATAATCTTTACACCATTACATTTTTAGTCCTATTATGTATCTTTATATGGGCCTAAAATATCATCACCCCCCTCTAACTCAGTAATTAGTAATAGTAATAATATACATGCTACTCTGTATAATGATTTTGAGTATATTCATATACTAATGAGTATGTTGCTTAGTATAATAATGATGACTATCCATACACAAATACTGATCACATAGACACATGCCTAGTCTGGCTTATATGGCCCCCCTTCCAGCACTTGAGACCTGGTGCCTCTGCACCAATGGTAGTTCCACTCCTGGTGCACAGAGCATACAAATCATCAGTACACATGCACCTGCTGCCTCTGCACCAATGGTAGTTCCACCCCTGGTGCACAGAGCATACCTATCATCACAACACATGCACCTGGTGCCTCTGCACCAATGGTAGTTCCACCCCTGGTGCACAGAGCATACCTATCATCAGAACACATGCACCTGGTGCCTCTGCACCAATGGTAGTTCCGCCCCTGGTGCACAGAGCATACGTACACATGCACCTGGTGCCTCTGCACCAATGGTAGTTCTGCCCCTGGTGCACAGAGCATACCTATGATCAGTACACATGCACCTGGTGCCTCTGCAGAAATGGTAGTTCCACCCCTGGTGCACAGAGCATACCTATCATCAGAACACATGCACCTGGTGCCTCTGCACCAATGGAAGTTCCGCCCCTGGTGCACTGAGCATACCTATCATCAGTACATATGCACCTGGTGCCTCTGCACCAATGGTAGTTCCATCCCTGGTGCACAGAGCATACCTATCATCAGAACACATGCACCTGGTGCCTCTGCACCAATGGTAGTTCCATCCCTGGTGCACAGAGCATACGTACACATGCACTTGGTGCCTCTGCACCAATGGTAGTTCTGTCCCTGGTGCACAGAGCATACCCATCATCAGTACACATGCACCTGGTGCCTCTGCAGAAATGGTAGTTCCGTCCCTGGTGCACAGAGCATACCTATCATCAGTGCACATGCACCCGGGGCCAATATAAGGATAATAAAGGCTACAGCAGCCTTACATTGCAATAGTATGCTGGTGTTATACAGCCATGGCATACTATTGATTTATATATGTTTAACATCATTTTAACCCCTTAATGACCACAGCACTTTTCCATTTTCTGTCCGTTTGGGACCAAGGCTATTTTTACATTTCTATGGTGTTTGTGTTTAGCTGTAATTTCCCCCTTACTCATTTAATGTACCCACACATATTATACAGGGAGTGCAGAATTATTAGGCAAGTTGTATTTTTGAGGATTAATTTTATTATTGAACAACAACCATGTTCTCAATGAACCCAAAAAACTCATTAATATCAAAGCTGAATAGTTTTGGAAGTAGTTTTTAGTTTGTTTTTAGTTATAGCTATTTTAGGGGGATATCTGTGTGTGCAGGTGACTATTACTGTGCATAATTATTAGGCAACTTAACAAAAAACAAATATATACCCATTTCAATTATTTATTTTTACCAGTGAAACCAATATAACATCTCAAAATTCACAAATATACATTTTTGACATTCAAAAACAAAACAAAAACAAATCAGTGACCAATATAGCCACCTTTCTTTGCAAGGACACTCAAAAGCCTGCCATCCATTGATTCTGTCAGTGTTTTGATCTGTTCACCATCAACATTGCGTGCAGCAGCAACCACAGCCTCCCAGACACTGTTCAGAGAGGTGTACTGTTTTCCCTCCTTGTAAATCTCACATTTGATGATGGACCACAGGTTCTCAATGGGGTTCAGATCAGGTGAACAAGGAGGCCATGTCATTAGATTTTCTTCTTTTATACACTTTCTTGCCAGCCACGCTGTGGAGTACTTGGACGCGTGTGATGGAGCATTGTCCTGCATGAAAATCATGTTTTTCTTGAAGAATGCAGACTTCTTCCTGTACCACTGCTTGAAGAAGGTGTCTTCCAGAAACTGGCAGTAGGACTGGGAGTTGAGCTTGACTCCATCCTCAACCCGAAAAGGCCCCACAAGCTCATCTTTGATGATACCAGCCCAAACCAGTACTCCACCTCCACCTTGCTGGCATCTGAGTCGGACTGGAGCTCTCTGCCCTTTACCAATCCAGCCACGGGCCCATCCATCTGGCCCATCAAGACTCACTCTCATTTCATCAGTCCATAAAACCTTAGAAAAATCAGTCTTGAGATATTTCTTGGCCCAGTCTTGACGTTTCAGCTTGTGTGTCTTGTTCAGTGGTGGTCGTCTTTCAGCCTTTCTTACCTTGGCCATGTCTCTGAGTATTACACACCTTGTGCTTTTGGGCACTCCAGTGATGTTGCAGCTCTGAAATATGGCCAAACTGGTGGCAAGTGGCATCTTGGCAGCTGCACGCTTGACTTTTCTCAGTTCATGGGCAGTTATTTTGCGCCTTGGTTTTTCCACACGCTTCTTGCGACCCTGTTGACTATTTTGAATGAAACGCTTGATTGTTCGATGATCACGCTTCAGAAGCTTTGCAATTTTAAGAGTGCTGCATCCCTCTTCAAGATATCTCACTATTTTTGACTTTTCTAAGCCTGTCAAGTCCTTCTTTTTACCCATTTTGCCAAAGGAAAGGAAGTTGCCTAATAATTATGCACACCTGATATAGGGTGTTGATGTCATTAGACCACACCCCTTCTCATTAAAGAGATGCACATCACCTAATATGCTTAATTGGTAGTAGGCTTTCAAGCCTATACAGCTTGGAGTAAGACAACATGCATAAAGAGGATGATGTGGTCAAAATACTAATTTGCCTAATAATTCTGCACTCCCTGTATACTATTTTTCTCGCCATTAAATGGACTTTCAAAATATACCATTATTTTCATCATATCTTATAATTTACTATAAAAAAAATTATAAAATATGAGGAAAAAATGGAAAAAAACACACTTTTTCTAACTTTGACCCCCAAAATCTGTTATACATCTACAACCACCAAAGTAAAAAAATATGCTAAATAGTTTCTAAATTTTGTCCTGAGTTTAGAAATACCCAATGTTTACATGTTCTTTGCTTTTTTTGCAAGTTATAGGGCCATAAATACAAGTAGCACTTTGCTATTTCCAAACCACTTTTTTTCAAAATTAGCAATAGTTACATTGGGACACTGATATCTTTCAGGAATCCCTGAATATCCATTGACATGTATATATTTTTTTTTTAGAAGACATCCCAAAGTATTGATCTAGGCCCATTTTGGTATATTTAATGCCACCATTTCACCGCCAAATGCGAGCAAATAAAAAAAATTGTTCACTTTTTCACAATTTTTTTTCACAAACTTTAGGTTTCTCACTGAAATTATTTACAAAAAACGTATGCAATTATAGCATACATGGTTGTAAATGCTTCTCTGGGATCCCCTTTGTTCATAAATAGCAGACATATGTGGCTTTGGTTTTGCTTTTTACTAATTAGAAGGCTGCTAAATGCGACTGCGCACCACACGTGTATTATGCCCAGCAGTGAAGGGGTTAATTAGGGAGAATGTAGGGAGCTTCTAGGGTTAATTTTAGCTTCAGTGTTGTGTAGTAGACAACCCCAAGTATTGATCTAGGCCCATTTTGGTATATTTTCATGCCACCATTTCACCGCCAAATGCAATCAAATTAAAAAAAAACCAACATTTTTCACAATTTTAGGTTTCTCACAGAAATTATTTACAAACAACTTGTGCAATTATGGCAAAAATGGTTGTAAATGCTTCTCTGGGATCCCCTTTGTTCAGAAATAGCAGACATATATGACTTTAGCGTTGCTTTTTGGTAATTAAAAGGCCGCAAAGTGCTGCTGCGCATCACACGTGTATTATGGCTAGCAGTGAAGGGGTTAATTAGGTAGACCCCCTGACACATCAGACCCCCTGACACATCAGAACCCCTGATCCCTCCCAAACAGCTCCCTTCCCTCCCCATCCCACAACTGTCCCCGCCATCTTAAGTACTGGCAGAAAGTCTGCCAGTACTAAAATAAAAGATTTTTAAAAAAAAAATAAAATACATCTTTAGCATATTTACATATGCTACTTTGTAGGATCCCCCCCTTAGCCCCCAACCTCCCTGATCCCCCCAAAACAGCTCTCTAACATCCCCCTCTGCCTTATTGGCGGCCATCTTGGGTACTGACAGCTGTCTGCCAGTACCCAGTTTGCAAAAAAAAATGTTTTTTTTTTATTTTTTTGCCTGTTTTTCTGTAGTGTAGTTCCCCCCCCCCACATACCAATCCCCCACCCCCTGACTAATGTATTTTTACTTAAATCAAAGTATTTTTTTACAACTTTTCATACATAATTTTTCTGTAGTGTAGCGGTTCCCACCCGCTCCCTCCCCGTGCACGTGCCCGCCCCCGCCCTCCCGTGCACGTGCGTGCGCCCGTGCGCGCCTCTGATCACCCCCGCCCACGATCCCGCCCCCCTACAGATCATCAGGGCCATCGATGGCCGCCACCCCGCCTCCCGAACCGGCTCCCACCCACCAACGGATTTAGCCGGTGATGTCCGGTGCAGAGAGGGCCACAGAGTGGCTCTCTCTGCACCGGATTGCTAAAAAAGGTTATTGCAGGATGCCTCAATATCGAGGCATCACTGCAATAACCGGAAAGCAACTGGAAGCAAGCAGGATCACTTCCAGCTGCTTTCCAGACCAAGGACGTACACCACACGTCCTCGGTCATTAAGTGTATTTTTTTGAGGACGTGTGGTGTACGTCCTTGGTCGTTAAGGGGTTAAACTTAAAAAGAAACTTTGTTTTTTAAATCAATAGATTTTCAGGGCTTTCCGCAAGAACAAATTAGATTAACCTCTTAGCTGAGGTTTGTTAAAGCAAAAGTATAAAGGGGTTACATATATGTTGTGCTAATGGAGAATGAGTTGACACTTGCTTCACAGCAGCACCAATCACTATAATAAATATCACAGTCCCCTGACAGGGACACTGCTCCCCATTTCCTTTATGGTTTAGATGAAAACTTCCGGGTGCCCCTGTTCTAACAGAATAGCAAACAGAAGTGACATTCTGTCAGCTGTCTGATCAAAAATACACACTGCGCATGCGCTCCTCCAATGGTGATTAGGCCCAGGCACACCACTTGTGCACACCTATGTCTGTGTATTAGTCTGTGATTGGTTATCAAGGGTTGTTTTATTCTGGGGGACAGGGAAATCGGTGAAAAGAAAAAAACATAAATCAATATGCTAATTTGACAAAATAAAGCTTTATTATTCTATGCAAAATCCTTCTCTTGTATGAAGGTATATTATCATGCAGCTTACAATTTGTGTTTAATGTCCCTTTAACTATTCAAGCTTTCCTGTCTTTAGTTATCATTTGTCTCTCTTACATCTTTATCATCTAATGTATCTATCTAATCTATCCATCATCTATTGAATCTATATCTATCTCTCTCTATTTTATGTTTGTTATTCACATCCTACACATCAGACCTTATTAACACAATGCAAAATGTAGATTATTGAACCACTGCTGGACAAAATGATATATCTGACTAATACACAGGTCTTACTTAGAATCCATTTGTGGAGATTTTTTTGAAGCAAATCCTTTATTTTTCATTATATATTTTGAAATGCGCTCTTGATTTTAAGGTGTCTTCCCAACGCTTCTAAATTTGAAGAGAAAATAACAGAGATATGCTAAAAAAGATACAACATAAAAAAAAAAAACTTCCTTTAATGCAGGTGTCTATCGTGAGAATATGTACTGCAGTTATTTCCGTGGTTTTGTCGCAATCCTCTAGCGCCCTCTATTGACCACACATTTTTTAATAGCAGCATAACATTTTTTTTTGCTGCTTAATGTTAATTTTCTTCCAACTCTTATTGCGTTAACCATGTTTTTGACAAGTCAAATATCTTGGTTTATCTTCAAAAAATATACATAACAAACTGCTTTGTATACAGCACAGTAGGGGTCTATTAGTCATCAAGAAATGAATCCTCATAATTTAATGATGTGTGCACAATATATTAACCCATTATTATGTTAATAATATTCTTTAAAACATAACATTGTTCCAGTGCTTGGATTATTTTATTTAATAAAGTACTAAGGCTGATTCAACTTGTTTTTTTTTTAAAGAAATTGTACAGTAAGAAACGTCTATCTTAGAGGTGACCTGCATACATTTTATTCTATGCTTTATTGTTAAGAATACAGCTGTGACTCATTTTCACTACTGAATAGAAACTTGCTATGCCATCGGAGTACCACATGTCAACTTTAAATCCTTATTATTGTCATTATGATTTATTTAGAAAGGAAAATAATTATTATGTAGCACCATACAAGAAAATCTAACAATGCAAACAATAGAATAAAGACCAGCACACATACGCATACTAATACAACAGAGAGAAGGCTTTACACACGTTAAGTTTCTAATCTACACATAGTGATAGGATAGTTGAAAGAGAAATAGTATATGTTCTCTCTGATTTCTGATCCAGCTGGTTCTATTAGTAAAACAGAATAAAAAAATGCCTCAGGGTCAAGTAAAGCCCAGCAGTAGCAATGACACTATTAGGGAAACAGATGTTGGCATCTGGGGGTCAGGGATGGTCATACATGTACTTGCTGGTAGCTAGCTTTTATTCAACCATATAAACAAATCTATTTTCTTAAAGGGATACTAAAAATTAATCATAGTATTGCACAAGATTTGCAAGCAAAATACTCTTATTTTTTTAGCACGAGTTGGCATTGTTTTGCAGTTCTGATACTCACATTTGAAAAAAAAACATGCAGAGTGTTATTTATCTTATCTGCTTTGCTGTGGCCAATTAGAACCAGATACAAACAAGCTCCTGTACAAATTAAGGAATCATTGCACGGCATGTAGCAGAGTCAGGGTTCTGAATTCCAAAGGAATGTACTCAAGCCTATATGGGAGAGAGGATATGAATGACATGAAATAAAAGGGGCAATTAATAAAGAAAGTGCACTGCAAGGTAGTCTCACTGTGCATTATTAAATAATTTACAGGGAAATCAAATTCTGAGCATTATGTTTTTTTTAAGGGACAATAATGCCTATATGTAAAACATGGTGCTTTAAAATGCATTGCAGTTTTTATTTTAACTAATGAATCTTCCTTTCCAGACATGTCCCTGCCCAGGGTTGTCTCCAGGCTAATAGGAGCGCTGTAGGTAATTCCCAGCTGGTGCAAATGTGGCCACTTTGCAGGGTAAGCATTTTTTTTTACAAAATAAATTCAAGGAGAAGAGAGGAGTGTTAGGAAATGAAGAAAGTGTTTTTTTGTACAGGGAATAGAAGTCATTTCTCATACTTTACTAGAGAGTAACAGCTGGTATCCTATACTTGACTGCACAGGGACGAGGTCAGCTATTTTGTGCAGTATACTTGGCACATAAAGTGACATTTGCTAGACACAAGAATTACAGTATGCGCTTGGTACTCTAAGGGTTAAAACCCAATGTTATTCATATATTTCTACAAAAGAAATATTTTGCATGACAAAGGGTTATAGAAAAGCTGAATAAAAACTAACATGTTTTAGCATTCCTTTTGGCCAATAGTAACAATACCCACAGCTTTATTAGAGGGAATGAAAATGCCTGCACAAGCCTGATGTGAAAACTAACGCTTATTCAACACAGTAATATTTGTTTTTGGAAAAACAATAATAAACAAATCAGTTTGAAAATGTTATGTGTTTCATGTAACAACATAACACATGAATTACACTGTTTAACCATTTCCTGAGGGAGTCATTAACTCTTATGTAGCAGTACAACCTCCTTTACTAATATGTTTAACCCCTTCTTAAATGATACATAGACAGCAGAGCTTAGTGTTTTGGTTCCCAGCTATACTGATTCACCCTGATCTGCTGTAGGATTTCTGCTTGCTGCGGGTTCTGTAATGTTTTGGTTTACCCTCTGCCATCTGCTTGTGAGACAGAAAGAGGCAGAGGATTCACTGCTTTATCAGTAACTGGTGTTTGCTGTTATGTGGACTGGCTGTTCCTTTAAATACTGTCCTCTATAAAAGGGCTGGTGTTCCATGGGAAACAATCAGAAGCACATCACCAGCAGCCCTTATCTATGTCATTAGTATGCCTGAGATCAGAAGCAAGTCCTCTGTGCCCCCCAGTTAAGCCAGTCATGTGCCCTCCGAAATAGCCTCTGTGTACAACAGCCAGTTACAACAAATCATTTCTGGTCAGAGGTATATACCAAGCAACCCTTATTTATGACAGGCATCAGGTCAAAAGCATATTTACAGAAACCTCTCATTCATGCCAGGCATGTGCCTCAATAAGGACTCCATGGAGTCAAAAAGGCTCCATGTATTATCATTATTATTATCATCAGTTATTTGTTGAGTGCCAGCAGATTCTGCAGCCAAATGCCTAAATGATCTCTGATCAGACTCATATCCCCAGCAACCCTTGTCTATGCCAGTCATATGTCCATCAGGCCTCAGATCAGAGACGTCCTCAGGGACTATCTCCATTCATATCAGGCATATACCCCAAAAATGACCCCAGATCAGAAGCATGCCCCCACACCCGAGCAACCTCATTTATTCCAGCTATATTACATAAAAACATACCTTAGATTAGACAAATGTCCCCAGTCCACAGAAAAAATATTACCCCAAAAGATCTCAGATCAAAAGCAAGTGCCCAGCAATCCCCATATTGCCCAGCCTAAAAAGATCACAATATACATGAGATGAGCTTTCTATCAACACTTAACTTTTATAAAGTCATTAGACAAAATTGCTCAGCTGTTATTTACAATTATTGAAATCATTATTAATATTATAGCCAGCGTGCTTAGGGTCCTGGAAAATATTATCTGCACTACCGCGGCTGACTGGAAGTAGTAAGGCTTAGAGGCCCCATTTTTCCTCCCTTTCCAAACCCACACCGTTTAAGAAGAACCATTATACTTTTTGTAATACCCATGAACTCTTAACAACTTTCCCCTTTTCCCACACTCAATTTTTGCTTTGTAATTGTCACCTGAAATAAAGACACCACACATTGATATGCCATTAAAAATGGAAAGGTCACTTTGTTATTTAGGATCTATATTTTGCATTACAGCAAAATATCTTGTAAGAGATAATTGTCAATAAATCAACTTTTTCACCATATCAACTTTCCAACAATGCAACACATTCCAATAACATGGGGCCACGCATCGGGGGGGGGGGGGACCACAAACCCCCCTGTGGCGAGGCATGAGGAGATACGGAAGAACCCACTGCATAGCCTGCCCAGCAACTAGACCACCGGATCACGGTCCCAGGTCGAATATGCAGTGGGATCCTCCCGCCCCCTCTATGCCCCGCCCGCGTGCCAGCCCCATTTTTACCACCAACAAAGAAAGCCTTCTTTCAGCCAACCCTACCTATAGTGACCTTTCCTTACCTTCAACAGCTCCGCCACCATTGCCCGTATATCCTCTAAAAAACATTCATTCCCGACATCGTTCAGATGTACCCCGTCTGCCCGAAACAGTTCCTCCTTCATGGCCGCGATCGCAGGGTGTTCCAATACCTTTCCCCCTATCTCCCTTATAGCTTTTGCTGTTACCTGGTTCAGCTTCCTACATGACCTATACCCCACTCTCTGGGAATCAGCATTCCTCCAATATAGTCTTGATATTATGTTTGACCATATGATCGTTACTTGTGGCCATGCCACCTTAAACCAACATAATACTTCTTGTATTCTTTCCTCAAGCTCCCTTAGTGCGTATGCTCCTATGTCGTTGCCTCCTAAGTGTATAATTACCGCGTCAGGTCGCCCCCATCTCTGCCCCCATCTCCTTTGGGCCTGTACTGTCTCTACTGTAACTCTACTACTGTAACTCCTCCCATTTAATCCCTCTTTTTCCTACCCATCTGATATTGGCTTCCTTATGCTCGAAACCCAAATGCACCCCTTCTCGTGATGCTGCTGCCCTAGCTCTTGCCCAGTACACATAAGAATGTCCCACCACCCACACTCTCAGTGCTCCGCCTGAAAAACAAATAAGACAAAGTGTAAACATTTCATAAACCACAGATAACCATTTTGTTTGTCATATTATTGTGCTCATTGTTATTGAGCGACTGCCTTTTACTCCTTTTTTAACCTGATGTATGTCTCATATGCTTCGGATTTCCACCTCCCTAAGCTTTTTATTTGCTCCACAGAACACCCTCTCTCTGCTGCGGAAGTTGCGGACCCTATCCTAAACGAATGAGGAGCGAACCTCCGCTGTTCCCAACACAGCTTATTTACCATCATTTCCATCACTCTTTTAAACTGAAATTTTGTTAAATTAGACCCGTCATTATGCCTTAAAAACAATCGCCCTTTCTCTCTCTTTATAGCCAATAATTCCTTCGCGCAAAGGACAGGACTCCCTGTCCTTTTCATAGCGACCTTTACCTTCCCTGTCTGTCTTTGATTTTCTTATCAATACCATAACACAGTCCCCTTATACTATAACGTCATCTGCCTCTACCCCATTTGTCGCGTCCAATTCGCGTCCAATTCCCTTATTCTTAGCGCTCCCCCAAATGTCATTGCAAAAGCCATTTTGAACAAACTCTCCTCGCTTTTCTCTTTGCATACTTCTTTCAAACACTGTAACATACTTTCTAATCTCTCTTCTGTTATTGGTTCCCTGTTATCCTTTTGCTTCTCCTCCCCCGCCTGCCATGCTTTACTTATTTTTCTCACTACAAATATTTTTGCTAAATCTTCCCTGCCCATTAGTTTTGAGAAATATGATACACCGGCCAATACTAATACTAATTGTCCCTTCTTCATTGCTCCCGCCTTTAAAGACCACAGCCATTCTAAAAACCTAACGCGCTCATTTTCTGCTTTGCTACCCCTAAACTGGCACCATTGATTCCAATGATTCCTGTATGTCTTCCATGTCTTAGGGGCCACTGATCTTTCAACCAACTTTTTTATGCCTTCTATCCGCTCCCAATCTGCTAGAGAGAGACAGGGCAACATTCACAATCTTTTTTCCCCTCGGGAGAATATTTTCTAAATAGCTCCCATTTGAATCTAGATAATGCATCCGCCACTATGTTTTTATACCCAGGAATAAGTCTTGCTCTAAAACAGATATTATATTGTAGGCATTTTAACACAAAGTATCTCAAGTATTTAATCACAGACCCTGATGATGCGGATAAGTTGTTCAAAACATCTTCCACCCCTTGATTGTCAGACCAACATATGATACTTTTGTTTGTCAAGAAGCGGGTCCCACAAATCAACTGAGACAACAACGGGGAATAGTTTCAGTAATGCTAGGTTTTTCACCCAACCCTCCAGCTTCCAAGCCTCCGGCCATTCGCCCGCGCACCATCTACCCTGCAAGAAGGCACCGAAACCAGCACTACCTGCCGCGTCCATGTATAGCTCCAGCTCATTTGCTGCTATCCTTACTGGCCAAAGTCTGACTCCATTGAATTCTTTTAGAAATGAGTACCATACTCTCAGATCATCTTTCATTTCTCCTGACAGCCTAACCATGTACTCTGGCTTTTTCACCCCTGCTGTTCCTGTTGTAGGGCCCTCTGATTTTTGTTTAGCCGCTGGTACCCCAAGTTCCTCCAACATATCCAGTAATGCTTCCTTCAATCTTTTGCACAATCTAGATCCAGCCGGACCGACTACCATAAAGTCATCCAAATAATGTATTATACTGTCTGACTCTGTCCTTGCCGCCAACAACCAATGCAAAAATCTACTGAATCTTTCAAATATAGCGCATGACACCGCACAACCCATCGGTAAGCATTTATCAAAGTAGAATTGACCGTCAAATATACAACCCATGAGTCTAAAGCTTTGTGGGTTCAATGGAAGTAATCTAAATGCCGCCTTTATGTCTATTTTTGCCATTAACGCACCCTTTCCTATTTCCCTGACCGGTTTCATCACCATGTCAAAGGACTGATATGTCACTGATGAATCCAATTTATCTATGGCGTCATTCACAGACTTCCCTTTGGGGTAAGACAGGTGATGTATCATCCTGAATTTTCCCTCCTTCTTCTTAGGCACCACCCCTAATGGCGATACGACTAATCTCTTAATAGGCATTTCTCTAAATGTTCCTGCCATTCGCCCTAATTCTACCTGCTTTTTCAATTTTTCCTGCAGTATTTCTGGGAATTCTACTGCAGACTTCAGGTTCCTAAATTTCTCTGCCCCTACCACCTCTGCTGCTACTGGCACAATAAAACCCTCCCTTAAACCCTTTACCAGCATTATCCTATCCTCTTCCATCTCATACGCCTCTAATTCCTTCAACAAATAAAATACCAAATATAAAAAATGGTAATAGCGTGCGCCTGGGGCAAAAAGTCAAATTCAAATTCCAAAAATGGCAGATACTGCACTCAAAATGATTAATTAATCCTTAGCCGGTGTTGAATAGTGCAGTTACCAGCAAAATAATACTAATAATAGTTAAAGTGTGCTACTGAGTGAAATAATCAATGTGAAAAGTGTAGATTTTAAAAGGTGTGTGAAATCACCCTAGATATAAATCTAATATTGGGATGTTGAAAGAATATATATGTGAGAACCTTTGTATAAGGCGGCCCAAAAAACGGTTACTGAATCAGCACCAATAATCAAGCGGCTACAGTAATACAAACAATAACATATATAAAATATAAACTCTAGAAAATATATATATATAGAAAGAAGCTTATCGTGATATGAGTCCCAGAGAGTGGTGATATAAATTGATAGCTGGAATCGTCAGTGTTTCTGGAAAAATGCTGGGAATTTTTATCATCTCAGTGGAAGTGTTCAAAAGAAACTGTTCAAAGTGCAATCGGCAGCTGGTCTTGACGGTGTCTGATCAGGACCCAATATCTAGAAATAATGCAAAGAAAGACAGCGCCTCATTGTGCAAGTAGGTTTCGCATACGAGAATCATAGTGCAAGTGAAGACAAATAGAAATATACTCACAAGAGTATTGGCACCCTTATTGAAAGTGGTGCGAATAGGCAGGCTGACGTTTTATAGCAGTCAGTACGCTGTGCCGGATGACATCCGAAATCCTGAGCGGACGGCTGTGGGCTCTCCTTTATAGATCGAGTCCAAATCCTCTGTGGCTGTGCTGTGGGAAGAGACAGCGTGCAGCTGCTCTCTGTGTGTAATCAACACTGCAAGCTGGTAATGAGCAAACAGTCCTCGGCAGAGCTACACTCGATATAAAACTCTGCTAATAATGGAAAAAGCTTGGCAAGCAACGATAAAAAAGCCAAATATGCAAGGCTTAGTATAAAAAAGTAAAAACACTTTATTTGTGGTGAGCTTTTACGCGTTTCTCGGCCACAAGCTCCTGGCCGTTTCATCAGAACAGGTGTATAACACAAATAGTACAAAAGCACATTTAAAAAGCCTGCCAAGACAATTGATTGGTCAATTACAATGCAAACCACTTACACTTCCAAAATCCAAATTCATGATTTCTACTCAAGGTTACAATATACAATATACAATTTCATATACATACACATATAGCACTGCAACATATTGCACTTAGAACATATTTCATAACATCACATATATTTTAGGTATCTAAATATCAAATACGGTTCAATGAGCTAATGCATATCTGTTCCCCTGATGCATTTTAGAAAGAAAAAATTTCCCCCTCCATATTGATCAACATTTTATGAGATAGACTAAAATAGCCTCTCTTCGAGGCTTGTGTATATATATATGCCTCTTTGTTGAGGCGTACATAGATTTGTTTATAGCACACACTCAATGGAAAGTACACAAGGACACAACTTGGTTTTACTAGCATAATAGAAGATAGGATTCATTCTACATTTTATTTTTACTAAGTACTGTGTGTTCTTTCAAGGTGTTTTCAAAATCTGTTTCTCAGGATAAATACATTGTAACTTAGGGCCAAATACAATCTGTGACGATTACACAGATTTTAGATACAGATTGTATTCTATATGTTGCTTGTACTATCATCGTTTGTACAATTGTTTTCTCTGATTATCTTGTCTGTGATTGGTCTGATGTTGACCAATCAATTGTCTTGGCAGGCTTTTTAAATGTGCTTTTGTACTATTTGTGTTATACACCTGTTCTGATGAAACGGCCAGGAGCTTGTGGCCGAGAAACGCGTAAAAGCTCACCACAAATAAAGTGTTTTTACTTTTTTATACTAAGCCTTGCATATTTGGCTTTTTTATCGTTGCTTGCCAAGCTTTTTCCATTATTAGCAGAGTTTTATATCGGGTGTAGCTCTGCCGAGGACTGTTTGCTCATTACCAGCTTGCAGTGTTGATTACACACAGAGAGCAGCTGCACGCTGTCTCTTCCCACAGCACAGCCACAGAGGATTTGGACTCGATCTATAAAGGAGAGCCCACAGCCGTCCGCTCAGGATTTCGGATGTCATCCGGCACAGCGTACTGACTGCTATAAAACGTCAGCCTGCCTATTCGCACCACTTTCAATAAGGGTGACAATACTCTTGTGAGTATATTTCTATTTGTCTTCACTTGCACTGTGATTCTCGTATACGAAACCTACTTGCACAATGAGGCGCTGTCTTTCTTTGCATTAATTCCTTCAACAGCCTATTTACTTTCAATGGCGTTTTGGCCATTCCCCATTGATTCCCCAAAGCTATTTCCTCCTTAGCCACGAAAAAACATTTTTCCCGCATTTCCATTGTTATTTCTTCTACAATCCACTCCCCGCATGCCCCCACAGTATCTACACAAATACTTGAATCTACACGTTCCCCCTGTCACAGCGTTTTTCACTGTAAGCCCAACATTCTTTCCCTTCCTGGGTGCCCTACCCTGTGCAGTTGGCATGCTCCTATTCTGTATTTGTGTATCCATAAGTTTGACCAATCTTGTCCACATATCCAATATTTTTATACCAAAATCTTTTCTCCCTTTATCCCCTAACTGTATGTTACCTCTTCTAAACTCCCCATCGTAGTCTTTCCATATAAATCCCCTGTATGTGGTATAGCATTCTGCTATAAAATGTATGTATCTTAACATGCCCTTAACTTTACCTGGATTTTCTGCAATGTAACACTCTGCGTATATGAGGATCCCCTTTACCCATTCAGGAAATGACTGCTTAATTTTCCTGTTTTTTCCCTCCTCATTCCTTGATTTTAATGCTACTGCCTCCCTTATGATGTTCAATACATCCACATATTTTCCCTATTGCGCCCTTACTATAATTTTAGCTTTTAAATGCGTATGAAGGCATGAATTTTGTTGCTGTTACTTCATCATCTGCATTGTACTCCTTTTCACTATGCTCCCCTCCCCCTGCTATGTCCCTTTCCCCTTTCTTCCACTGTTTTGCGTATATTTTCTTTACAAGTTTTAATATTCTCCTGTTCCCCTCACCCTGATTTTGTCATCCTCTGAATCCCACTCTGGTGAACTATCCGACCCATTGCTTCTACCATATAATATTCTCCTACCT
Organism: Bombina bombina; assembly: GCF_027579735.1. NCBI lineage: Eukaryota > Metazoa > Chordata > Amphibia > Anura > Bombinatoridae > Bombina > Bombina bombina. The sequence goes on along the minus strand of NC_069504.1, from coordinate 131,585,179 downwards.
TGCTTCGTCTGCATCCTGCTCTCCTTTCCCTGTTGCTTGCCACCGCTTCCACTTGCGACTTGCGCTGCTCTACTGGCGCCTCCTTCCGTTCCTCCATCTGCGAGCCTCCGCTCTTGTGTGGCTCCTTTTTCGTTTGCTGCCATACTTTTCTGTAACAAAATTATCTTATAATTATTAAGGAAATAGTTGTTATTTTTATTTGGCTTCCTTTCGCAGGTTATCTCATACTGCTCTTTCCTTACCCTGCTTCCCTCCCTATATGCGTATTCTCTTTTGTCTGCCCCTTTTTCTTTTTCTTCTAAATCGTATGTGTTCCCCTCCGTGTCCCTGAGTATTCTAGGTGTTCTGCTTCCCACCTCTACTGCCCTTAGCTTTTTTTGTGCTCTCATGTCTCCTTCGTTCCTATCACATACATCTATATCTCTATACCTTGCCGCTTCCCTTCTGTCCTCCTGTGTCGCCACCGTCATATTCTATTCTAGTTCCCCTTCGCTATCCTCCATTCTGTCTTCCCCTTCCGCTTCATGTCCCCATTCTGTCTGTGTTTTTTCCCTGAAACGGTTCGGCCCACCAGGACCACAACCGTTCTGCCTCCGGTCTCCCTTGCCCCTAGTCTCTCCTCTGCCCCCTACCCCTTAAGCGCCAAAGCGCTCCCAGCTGTTACCTGCTTCCCAGTCCCCTTCATTGCCATGCCTATCTCTGCTGCGTTGAAGCAGCTGCCCCCTTTGCTCCTCACTTAGGCTCCAAGATGGCCACCGTACCCTCACAGTGTTTGGTCCTCTCACGCCTAGGCCACAGCCCCGCCCCCCGAATGCAGCGCCACCCCGCCCACCTCTATGGGAATGACTGCCACGCCTGGCCACCTCTCTCGACTGGCCACTATCGTGCCTAAACAGGGGCTCGGTTCCCGCACACGGCTCCCTCAGTGTCCCCATATTGTTACCCGGGTTCCGGAATACTGCTGGGACCTTCCCGCTGCTATCTGAGTCTTCTGAAAATAATGGCGCGTCGCTGCAAGCACTGTTTGGTGCGATTTGCCTACCTGCCCTTGCTGGTTGCACCGCTCCGCCTGCCATTGCGCTTACCTTGTTTTTTTCAGCTCCCCCTCCTGTTACCATTCGCGGTACGGTCGTCGCACCGAGCATTTCGCCACTCCCTGTTCTTTTCTCCGCCTGAACTTCCTTGCTCTTTTCCCAACCTCTTCAGCTTCCTGTGGGCCTGGATTGCTTTAGTCCTCCAAATGGTGTTGTCGCCATTGAGGAACTTTTTTGGGATCTTCCTGTTTCTTGCAGACATGTTCAGCAAAAGCGTTCTACCTGAAATAGAAAAAAAAATTATTATGAGGCTTACTTCCTGTCTCCCCTCCTTATATGCCCCCTTCAGCTAACACGGCCTCCTGCTTTCTTATCTTGCTTTCCTCCAATCCCTCTCACCTGCTGTCTTATCTACTCTTCTACCTTCCCCCTAGCCCTAGCCTTCCCTATTGCTCGTCAGTGAAGGGGCCCCAGCCTTAATTGCCCTGCGGTCGGATGGGTGCCTAGAAGGGGCTAATCACTGAGTTACATATGGTTGCCTGGGAAGGATTAGCACTACTTTATATTTCCCTATCTGGAAATATGCCACAACATAGGTGTCCTAATGTCGTTTTGCAGTACACATACACAGTCATATCATGATATCTTATATGCTGGTCCACAAATCTCTATGATGCAGAAATAGATGCAGAAATAGAAATAGAATTGTATCAGCCAATCAGAATTAAAGGTGAAAAATTCCTATTGACTGATGCAATCAGAAAATAGGATTGAGCTTCAATCCTATTGGCTGATCCAATCAGCTAATAGGATTGAGCTTGCATTCTATTGGCTGTTCCAATAAGCCAATAGAATGCAAGCTCAATCCTATTGGCTTATAGAATTCTATCAGCCAATCGGAATTCAAGGGATGCCATCTTGGATGACGTCCCTTAAAGGAACCTTCATTCTTCGTTAGCCATCGGAAGAAGAGGATGCTCCGCGCCAGATGTCTTGAAGATGGAGCTGCTCCACGCCGGATGGATGAAGATAGAAGATGCGGTCTGGATGAAGACTTCTGCCGGCTTGGATGAAGACTTCGGCCCGCTTGGATGAAGACTTCTGCCGGCTTCGCTGAGGACTTCTGCCGCTTCGTTGAGGATGGATGTTGGGTCTTCAAAACCTGTAAGTGGATCTTTGGGGGTTAGTGTTAGGTTTTTTTAAGGGTTTATTGGGTGGGTTATATATTTAGCTTAGGGTTTGGCCTGAAAAAGAGTGAAATGCCCTTTTAAAGGGTAATGCCCATCCAAATGCCCTTTTCAGGGCAATGGGAAGCTTAGGTTTTTTAGATAGGTTTTTATTTGGGAGGTTTGGTTGTGTGGGTGGTGGATTTTACTGTTGGGGGGTGTTTGTATTTTTTTTACAGGTAAAAGAGCTGATTTCTTTGGGGCAATGCCCCGCAAAAGGCCTTTTTAAGGGCTATTGGTAGTTTAGTTTAGGCTAGGGTTTTCATTTATTTGGGGGGGGGGGGGGGCTTTTTTATTTTGATAGTGCTATTAGATTAGGTGTAATTAGTTTAAATATTTGATCATTTCTGTTTTAATTTGTGTAATTTAGTGGGTTTTTTTTGTAATTTAGTTAATTGTATTTAATTAATGTAATTGATTTAATTGTAATGTAAGGTTAGGTGTTAGTGTAAGACAGGTTAGGTTTTATTTTACAGGTAAATTTGTATTTATTTTAACTAGGTAGCTAGTAAATAGTTAATAACTATTTACTAACTAGTCTACCTAGTTAAAATAAATACAAACTTACCTGTGAAATAAAAATAAAACCTAAGATAGCTACAATGTAACTATTAGTTATATTGTAGCTATCTTAGGGTTTATTTTATAGGTAAGTATTTAGTTTTAAATAGGAATTATTTAGTTAATGATAGTAATTTTTATTTAGATTTATTTTAATTATGTTAAAGTTAGTGGTTAGGGTTAGACTTAGGGTTAGGTTTAGGGGTTAATAACTTTAGTATAGTGGCTGCGGTTTTGGGGGCAGCAGATTAGGGGTTAATAACAGTAATGTAGATTGCGGCGATGTTAGGGACAGCAGATTAGGGGTTAATAATATTTAAATAGTGTTTGCGATGCGTGAGTGCATTGGTTTAGGGGTTAATATGTTTATTCTACTGGCGGCGATGTCAGGAGCGGCAGATTAGGGGTTAATAAGTATATTATAATGTCTGCGATGCGTGAGTGCATTGGTTTAGGGGTTAATATGTTTATTCTACTGGCGGCAATGTCAGGAGCATAGGGGTTAATAAGTATATTATAGTGTTTGCGATGCCGGAGGGCCTCGGTTTAGTGGTTAATAGGTAGTTTATGGGTGTTAGTGTACTTTTGTAACACTTTAGTTATGAGTTTTATGTTACAGCTTTGTAACGTAAAACTCATAACTACTGACTTTCAGATGGCGGTACGAATCTTGACGGTATAGGGTGTACCGCTCACTTTTTAGCCTCCCAGGCAAACTCGTAATACCAGCGCTATGGGAGTCCCATTGAAAAAGGACATTTTTAAAAGTGCGGTACTGACGCTGCGTGAATGGCTAAAAGGTGTGCGGTACACCTATACCTGCAAGACTTGTAATAGCAGCGTTAGGGAAAATGAAGCGTTATGGGCCATAACGCTGCCTTTTCACTCACAACTCCAAACTCGTAATCTAGGTGATTGTTAGCAGTTAGTAACCAGTAGATGCCTTATATAAAACATTAGGTACATCTAGTTATAGAGTAAGTCTAGACCTTTAAATGTAGGCGTGCTAACAAAGACAGTGAAACTAAATATGTACAGTAATGTTTATGGCCAAGAGTCATTATCTTGTATGAAATGCTTTCTTATTTAGATGATAGGTGTCTTTTAGCAGTAAACATATAATACTATGGTCACAAATACTGTAATAACTCAGAAAACTATTTCAAACTATTTTGTGCTGAAATGTGCATTTTTTCACAAACCCATATGCAAAAGGAATTTAAATAGCCAATAAGAATACAAGAGCAGTCAAGTGTCCCATTGCCAGGAACTAAATGACCTGTAAAGTCCTTGCTCTAGCTGAACACAGTGTCTGAACTATCTTGGCAGGTAACTAGTAGTAATTCCAAACATCAAACACAGGAGTAGTAGTTTGCCAGCAATGCCAGGATAAGATCAAAGCTACTACAGGCAGATATTTCATAGGTTATTAAATGGACACTGAACCCACTTTTTTTCTTTCATGATTCAGATAGAGCCTGCAATTTTAAGCAACTTTCTTATTTACTTCTATTATCAATTTTATTCATTCTCTTGCTATCTTTATTTGAAAAAGAAGACTTCTAAGCTAAGGAGCCAGCAAATGTTTGGTTCAGTTCCATGGACAGCACTTGTGCTGTCCAATCAGCAAGGACAACACAGGTTGTTCACCAAAAATGGGCCGGCATCTAAACTTACATTCTTGCTTTTCAAATAAACATACCAAGAGAATGAAGAAAATGTGATAATAGGAGTAAATTAGAAAGTTGCTTAAAATTGCATGCTCTATCAGAATCGCAAAATATTTTTTTTGGGTTCAGTATTTCTTTAAGTAAACCAAACATATGGCAGAGCTCTAGAAGCAAGCTTGGTGCAGATATACTGCCTGTGGTCCTGAGTATACTGTATTGTCAGAGGTGACTATCAGAGGAACTCAGTTGTTAACCAAAGTAAGGATGATGGGTTTTAAATTAAAGTCAAAATACTGTGCCAGTGGTATAGCTGGAAAATAATGTTACTGAGACCCAGAGCACAATGACTGGAACGGAAGGTGGAACACAGACAGGAACATGCATTTTTGCCAATCAGTGCCATCTCTTAAGTAACTCCATGGGAATGAGCTCTATATGGCACACACAAACTAATGCCCTTTAGCTGTGAAAAACTGTCAAATACATTGAGATAAGAGGCGGCCTTTCAGGGCTTAGAAATTAGCATATGAGCCTACCTAGGTTTAGCTTTCAACAAAGAATACCAAGAGAACAAAGTAAATTTGATGATAAAAGTAAACTGGAAAGTTGTTTAAAATTGTGTACCCTATCTGAATCATGAAAGTTTAATTTTGACTTGACTGTCTCTTTAAATGTGGTTCTGTGCATGCAGAGCTGTCATTAAAGGAAGAGTACATGCTGGTATACAAGGGAATGACAAATAAGGCTAAGAGGCATCATTGTAAAGCAACAGTGTTGAGACAGAGTTATAGATGGAAATTGTTGGTATTATTGAAGGGCTGTGTTGAAGAGGCCACAGCACTCACAGAGAAGACAGAACACAGGAGGAGCAATGACTAGCAGAGAAGATTAATGGGTTTAATTCCCTAAATTAATGTGTCTACTTTCCTTTCTCTTCCTACCCCTCTCTCTCTGATTTTTAGGGACAGCATCCCTTGTTGAATATATTCCAATGATCCCACCCCCCTTAATGTGTTCCCAGCTGCATGTTATTCAATTATTAATTTAAGTTTATTGTTGCAACTGCTGTTTTTGCTAATTGAAACCACCACCCATAATGAAAAGGCACTGTTCCTTTAGGCTCAGACAATTTGAATGGGTATATTTTTCAGTATAATGGGTTATGGTTTCAATTAACAAAACCAGCTCTTTCAAATAAAAAAATAATTATACAAAGGAGTAATCTCATATGTTTAGTAATTGTAAACACATTAAAGGGATAGTATAGTCAAAATTAAACTTTAATGATTCAGATAGAGCATGTAATTTTAAGCAACTTTCTAATTTACTCCTATTATCAATTTTTCTTTGTTCTTTCTGTATCTTTATTTGAATGTAAGCTTAGGAGCCGGATAATTTTTGTTTCAGCGTCTGGGTAGAGCTTGCTGATTGGTGGCTACATTTAGACTAGGGATGCGCGAATGTTTCTAAACATTTGAAATTTAAAACAAATTTTGATTCATTCGTTCGAATCGAATTTCAAATGTTTATATAACATTCTAACATTCTATTTTTGAATTTTCGTTTTCGAATTTTTCAATAAAATTCGAAAATGTTCGTTCGAATAATAGAATGTTTAGTTATGTATTCATTCAATTTTGAAATGCAATATTCTAATTCGAATGTGACATTCGAATTTGAATGTTACATTCAAATTTGAAATAGTATTTCTAGTCTACAACTGTGTTTAATAAATGTAATATTCAAATTTGAATGCTACATTCGAATTTGAATGTATTATTCAAATTCAAAATAGTATTTCTAGTCTACAACTGTGTTTAATAAATGTAATATTCAAATTTGAATGCTACATTCGAATTTGAATGTATTATTCAAATTCAAAATAGTATTTCTAGTCTACAACTGTGTAAATAGCATTCGATAATAGAATTTTTAAGAATATTCGTTCTTATCAACATTCTATTATGTAAATCGAATTTCTCCAATAACATTTGTTCTAAAATTCGAATTAGAATATAAACACATTTGCCCATCCCTAATTTAGACACCAAATCAGAAAGTGCTACCCAGGTTCTGAACCAAAAATGGGCTGGCTCCTATGCTTACATTCTTGCTTTTTCAAACAAAGGTAGCAAGAGAACGAAGAAAAATTGATAATAGGAGTAAATTAAAAAGTGGCTTAAAATTGCCTGCTCTATCTGAATCATGAAAATGTAATTTTAACTAGACTATTCCTTTAAGGGAAAACACTATTATAGTACAACTTCAATTCTTGCAATAATTTTAGGATGTATAGTCCATTTTACAAGAGGTAATGGGGCAAAAAGGTTTCAGACACTGCAGTTATGTATCTGTTATGTAAAAACAACCAATGTAGACACGCCATCCAGCAGATTACTCTGGATCAGGACTAAATTTTCACAACCTGTGGAACGGACAAATATAGTAAGGGAATTCAAGAACGTCTGGGATATGCCTAAAACTGTCTTGAGGATTAATTAAGGCCACACTGGATAGAAATATGTTTATCTGATGTCATATTTATGTATGTTTTTTTCTAAATCTGTCCCTCTGAGTGTTTCTGGAAGTGACCTTGAGTGTTTTGTCCTCAAATGTCAGCACATTGTGTACATTGCGATAGGGGAAGAGGATAACACAATGTTAGATGCAGTTCATCAGTGCACATTCTGTATGACTGCTAGAAACTGAAGGGATCCTCTAAATCTAAAAATAAGGGGTTAGTTGGTTACCCATCTTCAGTTAAGTTAGGGCACCGCCACTTAAACAAGAATATTTTTCTTTATATATTTATCTTTTTCTTGCTGCAGCATTTGGAACAACGGTAATACATTCTAGTTAAGCATTTTTTTGGGTAGAAATTATATCTTATTTACTGGTCAGCATCTGTTTTTTTTTTCTTTGAGTTTTTGATAGCTTGTGTTAAAAAGGTTAAACAAGAGTAAATTAGTTTATAAGTGCCATTCCATTTGTATTTTTTTTTTATCAATAATAATAATAATAATAATAAAATCTCTGTTCAGTATGTAACTTGATTTTACTGTTTGAGGTCCTGATGGCAAAATATAGAGCAAAAAAGGAGCCTTTATGAATGAGTCTCTCTTGTTTCAATTTTTTAATCAACATATTACAGTGAAATGACTGCATTATTGCAGCAGTTTATTAAATATGTGCCGATATAAACAATAATGTCTCATTCCAGTAGCTGCCAGTAAGACAACAAACAAAACCCAATGTGAATTGTGATTTTGAATAGCAGCATTATTTTTAATATACTTAAATAGAAGTTATGACTGTTTCAGAAGCATATGTACATATGCTATGCTTGCCCAGGTCCCCCACATTTAAACACTACATCAGCTCATCATAGAGCAATTGTTGGTTTGTTTTGTGTTAGCAATGTATTTAGGTGATATAAACCAAGCACAGTGTTTTAATGTGGGTGTAATGTATGCCCCTAAAATGATAACTTTTACTAGAAGCATTTTGGCAAAAAAATAAATAAAAATAAAATATGCTTCTATTCAAAACTAAAATTCTCTCATGCACATTACAAACTTACCTTGTATGTTAATTTAGCACAAAGTATGGAATGCGGTGTTAACATGACACCCCCTACTCATTTATTAAACTGACAGTGTACACCAATTTTCATATAACTGCATGTAATAGATAATACTATAAAGAAGAATATGCACAGATACTGATATAAAAATCCAGTATAAAAACTTTACTTAAAACCTCCCAGTTTAGCACTGTTGATGATGTTAGGCTGGGACACACAGTGAAAGGGGCTGTTAAATCAGGAAGAGCAGACCCCCCACTCCGATGCATATGAAAAGACAGAGAATATAAACAGGAGCAAGCAAGAATATGTAGTCTACATCTGATACTTTGGGGCTTGGTTAGGAGTTTGAAAATCAGCACAACTATACATTGTTACTAAAAAAAACTCCCACAATGGGCTATATAAACGGATCATCTACAAAATATTTATGAAAAAAAAAAAAAAATCTAGTGTACAATGTCCCTTTAAATAATGCAAATACCCAATGAAATGTTTTGCAAAATAATACAAAGATAAAAAAGGCAGGAGAAATGCTAATTCTTATTTATGCTTATTAGAGACCATACACAAGGAGTAATTGGGAAGTAATGCTGCAGGTGATTACACCTGGGTTGTAATGCAAGACCAGACAGCTTTTAGCATGTCCCATAGAAAGTAATAGAAGTTATACTGACAGGTCCTTATTCCCTGTATTGATTTCTGCACCGCTGGCGGTTTTATGTGGTGCTAGGGGATACTATGTTTGTGCAAATGAAGTCCTCAATTCATTCCTGCAGGACCCCTTAACCTCAGACATACCAGATGCCCTGAATCTGCAATTTTTTCAACATGTCCAATAAGGAGAGCGCTAAAGGGGGCAAAAAAAAAAAAACAATGGAAGGAAAAGGTAGAAGTAGGGTTGCCACCCGTCCCTTAAAATACAGATCACTTATAAGTTACACATGTTGCAGCGTGTGCAGGGAGGAATATAAATAGTGATGTCCAGAAACACAATACATGTTCCTCCCTGCACACCATGCAGCATGTGTAACTCATAAGTGTCCAGGAAAACATGGCTGAGGAGGCAACCCTAGGTAGAAGAGGACTCCTGCACCTTTAATATTTAGCTTTGTGTTCAATGCTTTAAACCTACACATTTTTATGGTACCATTCTCAACCCTATTCTGTACCTGTGCCTCTGCAAACTGCCCCTTATTTCAGTTCTTTTGACAGACTTGCATTTTAGCCAATCAGTGCTGGCTCCTAGGAACTCCACGTGCATGAGCACAGTGTTATCTATCTGACACACATTAACTAGCACCCTCTAGTGGTGAAAAACTGTCAAAATGCCCTGAGATAAGAGGTGGCTTTCAAAGGCTTAGAAATTAGCATATGAAGCACCTAGGTTTAACTTTCAACTAAGAATACCAAGAGAACAAAGAAAAATTGGTGATAGAAGTAAATTTGAAAATTGTTTAAAATTACATGCCCTATCTGAATCATGAAAGACTGTCCCTTTAAGTGTTTATCTTACAGTCTCTGATGTACCTATTCAGGCCAGATATAAACAAACAATCTCCTGAAACTATCAACCAAATCAAACCAAACTCTCGGGGGGCATCAAAATGCTACAATTTTCAGAGTTAAATTACAGGAAGAGAAGGCACAATAAATAATGAATGTCCATTGCAAAGTTATTGTTGTTTTTTTATTATTCATAGTAAAACATTTTTGAGGACTCTCTGTGCACATATTGTACTCTAGTTGGGGATTTCTAGTTCTTTTACAAATTAAAAGTCAAAACCACATTTTTGCTGACCATTGTAGATTATGGATTCCTCGGTAATGTAAATGTACCACAGTTAAGCATAGATCTATCGTTAAAGGGACACTGAACCGAAATTTTTTCTTTCATGATTCAGATAGAGCATGCAATTTTAAGCAACTTTCTAATTTACTCCTATTATCAATTTTTGTTCATTCTCTTGCTATCTTTATTTGAAAAAGAAGGCATCTAAGCTAAGGAGCCAGCAAATTTTCAGTTCAGAACAATGGTGCTGTCCAATCAGCAAGGACAGCCCAGGTTGTTCACCAAAAATGGGCCTGCATCTAAACTTACATTCTTGCTTTTCAAATAAACATACCAAGAGAATGAAGAAAATTTGATAATAGGGCCATGAAAGAAAAAGAAAATTTGATTAAAGGGCCATGAAACCCACATTTTTTCTTTCATGATTTAGAAAGAGAATGTAATTTTAAACATCTTTCTAATTTACTTATATTATCTAATTTGTTTTATTCTCTTGATATTCTTTGCTGAAAAGCATATCTAGATATGCTTAGTAGCTGCTGATTGGTTGCTGCACAAAGAAGCCTCGTATGATTGGCTCACCATGTGCATTGCTTTTTCTTCAACTAAGGATATCTAAACAATGAAGCAAAATAAATAATAGAAGTAAATTGTAATGTTGTTTACATTTCTATTCTCTATCTGAATCGTGAAAGAAAAATTTTGGGTTTAGTGGCCCTTTAATTACGATTTCCAGCTTTGAACTAAAGGGCACTCAACCAAGTGCTTTTTATCTAGTCTCAAGTTTTACATTTCTAGAAGTGCCAGCAGCACATTCCTGAACACCAAATGAGTAAAGACTGTGTTATATATTCTGAATAAAAATAGCAGCACTGCATGCTAATTATTTTAATTTTGGAGCAGTATTTTTTTTTTTTAAAGCTACCAACAGAGAGGAAAACATCCATGAATAAATGATTACATTTCTCTACAGTTATTTAAGAACTGAATAAAGGATTTATTCCACATATTTTGATTATAAGTAATGTTACATGTAGACAGTACATTTTGCATAAAATGAGATTACAATAAACTGCACTAAGAGAATACTTGGGAATATTCATTGTAACGACTAAGCTTGTTTACAAATGGGCCTCTTAAACCACAAAACACTTGATTGAAGAGCATCCCAATATTTGTAACGGGATTGTGTCAGTGAACATGAGCTCTGAATATGAAACTAGATGTTAAGCTGCTTTGAGGGATTTGTATACTCTTTACTAAACAAGAAGCATTTTTAGATTCAGTACTATGAAGCTCCCGGAGGTTTATTGTGAAAATGATCATAGAAAAACAGAAGGCATTAAAAAAAAATAAAAGGTATGAAATATTACCTTTCTCCTTACCCCTTTGGGCAAAAAAAAAGTAAAGAAACAAATTATAGGAAAAGCTGACAATCAAGACACCCTGGTTTTATGTATTTGGAGATGTACAGAGACGGTTTGGCCACTGGCCAATTCAGTCTAAATTTCAAAATGATTATTCTTTAGTGCCTTTGGCCAAGGATGTAAAGAATCTTTTCTTTTTTTTTCTGTGTCTGCATCTATAAAACACTGGCCAAAGGGATAATGGAGAAAACATCAGCAAAACTTCACAGAGCACTGTGAATACTTACTGAGAGTTGAAGTCAATTTGGCAGGTTACCAGCACAGTCTTAATGAGCACCATCATTTCAAGGTGTGTGACTTTGCTGATAATTAATGATTATTTAGTCCCATATGCAGCAATACATTTTATGTGGGCTACTGCTTTAACAAGACCCTCAAAAGAGCACTCAGGAAACGGATTTGATATAAATCTGTATTTCAAGTGGAGAGTGTAATAAAGTGCATTAACTAGAACCACATAGTAATGAGCTCCCCACTTTAGAAATGTGTCCCCTGATAATAAGCTTTGTCTTATTTTATTTCAGAAACTAATCAAGTATGAATAGAACAGAGATAAATATAATATATATATATATATATATATATATATATATATATATATATACACACACACTTCTGGATTGTCGTGCTCATTTTTTAGACCTCTTACGCTAATGTCGAAAGAATGATCTTCATATATTCTACCTATTACTACAAATAACTTTATCATTTAACTAAAATATACATTCATTATTAAAGTAAAAAAAAAATGTAGAATTGTGTCGATATTCAAACTGACATATAATGGTACGCAAACTATTTACAAAGGCCCTACTCTGGACTAACTGAAAACAAAATATTTTAAAGTTGGATAAAATAGCCAACTTGGAGAAAAAGTCTCAGAAAATGTCTATTTATTACAGTCAAGTTGGTTGCAAAGTCACCTCTTATAATTTGTTCCTGATGTGCAGCACCAATCAGCAAATAGCTCCCAGGAGTTGAGCTTTCCTAGCTATGCTTTTCAACAAAGGATACCTAAATAATGAAGCAAATTAGATAATAGAAGTAAATTGGAAAGTTGTTTAAAATTGTATGCTGAATGATGAAATAAAAAAATGGGTTTCCTCTTCCTTTAATATATTAAAGGACCAGTCAATACAGTAAATTTGCATAATTAACAAATGCATGTAAAAAGACAATGTGATAGCACATAGTCTGAACTTTAAATGCGTAGTCGATTTTTTTCTGACAAATTTCAGTTATATCTATTTCCACTCATCCTGCATCATGTGACAGCCATCAGCCAATCACAAATGCATGTATGTATATTCTGTGAATTCTTGCACATGCTTAGTAGGAGCTGGTGACTCAAAAAGTGTAAAAATAAAAAGACTGTGCTCATTTTGTTAATGGAGGTAAACAGGAAAGTTGTTTAAAATTGCATGCTCTGAGTCATGAAAGTTTAATTGTGACTTGAATGTCTCTTTAAGAAGACATGCTCATGTCCTGTTTTTTTATTGTATCTTTTTTATTGTTATTTTTTGTATCTTTGTTATACAATGTTGCAAAACACTGCTGCCATAGAGTACTAAAGACACGTGCACACTCCTGAGCCTTCCTAGTTTTACTCTTCAATAAAAGATACCACGAGTACAAAGCAAATTTGATAACACAAGTAAAGTGGGAAGTTGTTTAAAATTGCATGTTCTATCTGAATCATTAAAGTTTAATTTTGACTTTACTGTCCCTTTAAATGTAAATTATGCCTCTTTTAGAGGACTTGAAATAGGAAAGGAATATATGCCAGTGTGTCTCACTTTTTACCCCAGGATATCTGAGCTAGAGCACAGGTGAAATAATCAGCTGATCAGTAACCAAGGTTATTCACCTGCTCTCACCCAAAGTAATCCTGAAAAATTGTCTTGTTAATGTGCCCTGAGGACTGGAATATAAAAACCACTGGCATATGTGACCCTTTAAGTGATATTAGTTAAATACAACCAGAATTATGATGATAGTGAACCATCCTTATTCAAAAAAATGCTTCTTGATTTGTGTATTCAATATAATGTAACAGCTGCATATGAAATGATATTGAAAAGATCTACTAGAGAACCATTAAAGGGACAGTATACACTCATTTTCATATAACTGCATGTAATAGACACTACTTTAAAGAATAAGATGCACAGATACTGATATAAAAATCCAGTATAAAACTGTTTAAAAACTTACTTAGAAGCTCTCAGTTTAGCTCTGTTGAAAAGGCAGCTGGAAAGCCCACTGCAAGTGGGAAATAAGACACTCCCCCCTCCCCCTTCGTTTGCATATGAAAAGACCCTTTACACAAACAGGAGCAAGTTGGAATAGGTATCTGACGGTATTCTCATAAAACTTAGGGGCTTGGTTAGGAGTCTGAAAATCAGGGCAATGTTATTTAAAAATAAGCAAAACTATTCATTTTTAAAAACAACAACTTTATGGGCTATATAAATAAATCATCTACAAAACATTTATGCAAAGAAAAAAATTAGTGTATAATGTCCCTTTAATAATTAGTTTAGTAATACAAGCTGTTATCCATGAGTAAAAGCTATTTAGCTAGAATTAATCAATTTGAGAGTTAAATATAAAGCAAGCCTAGATGATGTCATTTTGCCAAACGTTTTTCCTTGTTGGCAAAAGGGAATTCACTCTGGCTTCATAATGAAGTCAATTTATTTTGGTCTGTCAGCCTCATCAATTATTGATGCTTAAAAACGTAAAAGAGAAATTGTGCAGGTTACTAGGTAGTAACATATATTTACATGTACTGCAGTCTTGTAGTCAGCCCAAAATAAAAATAGTTTTTATCTTTAGCTGAGAAAACAAAACACAAAGTAATCCCCTACATATTTAATACCATACAATTAAAAAGAATGAATAATTTATAGTTCCATTGCAGAATCAGGGTGCAAAAGGTCTGGAGTTTGTTAATATTTTAGTAACCAGAGGTGCGTAGCTGTTGCTGTTTTAAGTAATTTACCTTTACTTCACTAGCTGACACCCCCTCTGGCAGAAAAATAGGTTAACCCATTTTCTTCTTGCTATTTTTTTAATCCTTGTTTCCCTTCCTTTTTCACTGTTTCAACCCTTTTGTCTTGTAAAGTCTCATTTTTCTTCTGTTTAAAAAAAAAGTCAACTTTTAGATTTAGAACAAAATACATTTTTGTTTACAATCAGTGATTTTTAACAAAACATTTGGTATAAGTTAAAACATTAATATAAAAGAAAGTAACTAATTTTACTCAAAATGTAAAATAACTCTCTCCACTTTTAATTCCTGAAAGTCATTGATTTTTTTTAATAAAAGTATAGCTCTGGATATGATGAATAAAAGAAATAGAAAATTACCATATTGCTAAGGGGTGGAGTAGAATTAAACCACAGTCAGAAAAATGGGTGTAACATTCTGCAAGTAGATCATACAGTAGCTTTGCCGGAGAAGAAGCTGTCACTTTTTTTCTGCCACATTGTCACACATCCTCTATTATTACTAGATGCAATCATTTGAGTACATCATAATTACTGGAGTGCAGATGAAGAGCAATTTTGAGATACATATATATCTGGCATCTACTTTTGGCTTAAACAGAGTTGTGCTGTAGATTCATCTTATGTGTATCTGTATACAGCATTAATTAGATATTAAAGTTATTTTGTATATATGCATAGTATACTGTATATCAACAGCTAAGCACAACTTTGAAAAAAAGATCTGTATACACAAAACATTTTTTTGTTAATTGGTATTTATTTAGTACAAAAACATACACCTTAAAAAAACTAGAAGTAAAAAAGAGGGCGCCACATAGCGTGATACTGTTGATTCAAGATCAAAGGGAGAATATTCAAAAAAGGCTTACCGAAAGGCTATGCACCGTACTGTGACCAGGCAGACTAACACTCTCAGTGGTTAGCACACTGGGTGGCCTCAGGTGTACTGCAGGCAGGTGAATCTCTACGTGGCTTGATTGAAGTAACAGAACGTCTGTGCATAATGTGTATTACAGACTACGGTAGGTTTTGGGATAAAACACCTTTCCAGGATGGATCAATGAAAGCATAAGACAACTTCCGTAAGATAAAATAGAAATCTTTAATCCATATAAGAATTGCTACGCGTTCCTAGACCAATGTCTGGTCTTTTCCTCAGGCATAAAAACAATGGATACAATTTGAACAAGTTAAAACCTTAAATACAGGTAAGTTTAAAAGCGGAAGTTGTCATAGTTTCAAAAAGAGACCAATCGTAACTAAGTTAACACTATGGATCTTATCAACACTGATTGTGAAATATACACCTGTGAACTTAACCATTGTTAACAATATGTGTCAAAATATCGCAAAGATGTTTCTAAACTGTTTGAAGTATCTGTCACAGATCTTGTTAGGATAGATAATTCTAACTGTATACGATAACAGCAGCCGCTTCTAGCAGTTGCATGTATATAGGAGTTAGTGAGTGTATAATAAATGTTTCAGATCTTGAATGTTTATTCAAAAACGGACATGTGGTATTGTTTGAAGATATATAGTTATTGATGTGTGTGAATCGTGTAAAGTATGATGTGAAAGTGAAAAGAATAAAATAAAGCTGAAAGTAGGCTAACAAATTAACAGGAGTAAAAATGAACAGAGATAAAACTAAAAATCTGAACCCCACGGCTGTGAAAGTTAATATACCAAGGTTTTTTGATATGCGGCTTTTTTAGGACCATCGCATGTCCAATTGGATTGCTTATGACTTTCATGTATTAAAATCTAAATTCATTATTTAATTTATCAAGAGGATTTTATGAAGGTTGTTAACAATGGTTAAGTTCACAGGTGTATATTTCACAATCAGTGTTGATAAGATCCATAGTGTTAACTTAGTTACGATTGGTCTCTTTTTGAAACTATGACAACTTCCGCTTTTAAACTTACCTGTATTTAAGGTTTTAACTTGTTCAAATTGTATCCATTGTTTTTATGCCTGAGGAAAAGACCAGACATTGGTCTAGAAACGCGTAGCAATTCTTATATGGATTAAAGATTTCTATTTTATCTTACGGAAGTTGTCTTATGCTTTCATTGATCCATCCTGGAAAGGTGTTTTATCCCAAAACCCACCGCAGTCTGTAATACACATTCTGCACAGACGTTCTGTTACTTCAATCAAGCCACGTAGAGATTCACCTGCCTGCAGTACACCTGAGGCCACCCAGTGTGCTAACCACTGAGAGTGTTAGTCTGCCTGGTCACAGTACGGTGCATAGCCTTTCGGTAAGCCTTTTTTGAATATTCTCCCTTTGATCTTGAATCAACAGTATCACGCTATGTGGCGCCCTCTTTTTTACTTCTAATTTCCAGAAATCTTCACTCCAAGGACCAGAGGAGCTTTGCCGCTTGCACATTTTGCTTCACATTGCCTTTGTATCACCGCCCAACTCCACGAGAGCTATATGGTTTGTGCACAGACTTGATTGTTTTTCAATATTCAGCGCACCCCGCTCTCGGTTCCCCTCGGGGTTCCTTGCTTGACCTTAAAAAACTATTGAACATTGTTTACTTGTAGCCAATCAGAGACAGTTAAATTAGCTCCTTTGTGATTAAACAATCACAGTGTAGTATGAAGCAGGGTCAAGATTCAAATTCTGCACTCTACCCTCTTTACGGGAGGAAAACAAACACAATTTTCAGAGTATAAAAGATTGAAAATACAAGACATGCAAAATGAGTTATTTGGATATTTTTTTGTCAAATGAATTCCAAATATGGCTGCGGGTAGCAGCATTCGGTTATTTTAGATGCCGGATCTATTCAAACTGAAGTTCAGTACACAAAAATCTGTGGCCTAGATTACGAGTTTTTGTCGGTAATGGTGTGCGGGGCTAACAAGCATTTTTTTCTCACTGCTCACTTAAAGGGACACTGAACCCAAAAAATTTATTTCGTGATTCAGATAGAGCATGCAATTTTAAGCAACTTTCTAATTTACTCCTATTATCAATGTTTCTTTGTTCTCTTGCTATCTTTATATAAAAAACGAAGGCATCTAAGCTTTTTTCTTGATTCAGAACTCTGGACAGCAGTTTTTGATTGGTGGATGAATTTATCCACCAATCAGCAAGGACAACCTAGGTTGTTCACCAAAAATGGGCCGGCATCTAAACTTACATTCTTGCATTTCAAATAAAGATACCAAGAGAATAAGGAACATTTGATAATAGGAGTAAATTACAAAGTTTTCTTAAAATTTCATGCTCTATCTGAATCACAAAAGAAAAAATATGGCTTCAGTGTCCCTTTAAGACAACGCTGGTATTACAGGTTTTTACAAACCCGGCGTTAGCCTCAGAAAAGTGAGCGGAGAGCAAAATTTTGCTCCACATCTCACTGTAATACCAGCGCTGTTTATGGTAGCGGTGAGCTGTCTAAACGTGCTTGTGCACGATTTCCCCATAAGAATCAATGGGGCAGATTCGGCTTTAAAAAAGTCTAACACCTGCAAAAAAGCAGCGTTCACCTTCTAACACAGTCCCATTGATTCCTATGGGAAAATAAATTTTATGTCTACACCTAACACCCTATCATGAACCCCGAGTCTAAACACCCCTAATCGTACACTTATTAACCCCTAATCTGCCGCTCCGGACACCGCCGCCACCTACATTATCAATATGAACCCCTAATCTGCTGCCCACAACATCGCCGACACCTACTTTTTATTTATGAACCCATACTCTGTCGCCCCCAATGTTGCCGCCACCTAACTACACTTATTAACCCCTAATCTGCCGCCGCAAACGTCCCCGCCACTATAATAAATATATTAACCCCTAAATCTAAGTGTAACCCTAACCCTAACACCCCCTAACTTAAATATAATTTAAATACATCTAAATAAAATTACTATTATTCACTAAATTATTCCTATTTAAAACTAAATACTTACCTATAAAATAAACCCTAAGCTAGCTACAATATAACTAATAATTACATTGTAGCTATCTCAGGGTTTATTTTTATTTTACAGGCAACTTTGTATTTATTTTAACTTGGTACAATAGTTATTAAATAGTTATTAACTATTTAATAACTTCCTAGTTAAAATAAATACAAATATACCTGTAAAATAAATCCTAACCTAAGTTACAATTACACCTAACACTACACTATCATTAAATAAATTACCTAAACTAACTACAATTAATTACAATTAAATTAAATAAACTAAAGTACAAAAAAAACAAACACTAAATTGCAGAAAATAATAAAATAATTGCAAGAATTTTAAACTAATTACATCTAATCTAATCCCCCTAATAAAATAAAAAAGCCCCCCAAAATAATAAAAATCTATACCCTACAATAAATTACAACTAGCCCTTAAAAGGGCTTTTTGCGGGGCATTAACTGAAAGTAATCAGCTCTTTTACCTGTAAAAAAAAATACAATACCCCCCCAACATTAAAACCCACCTCCCACACACCCAACCCTACTCTAAAACCCACCCAATCCCCCCTTAATAAAACATAACACTAACCCCTTGAAGAGCACCCTACCTTGAGACGTCTTCACCCAAATGGGCAGAAGTGGTCCTCCAGACGGCCAGAAGTTTTCATCCGATCCGGGCAGAAGAGGTCCTCCAAACGGGCAGAAGTCTTCATCCAGACGGCATCTTCAAGGTCCATTTTCAAGCCATCCGACGCGGAGCATCCTCTTCCATCCAATGATTAACACTAAATGACGGTACCTTTAAGTGACGTCATCCAAGATGGAGTCCCTTCAATTCCGATTGTCTGATAGAATTCTATCAGCCAATTGGAATTAAGGTAGAAAAACTCCTATTGGCTGATCCAATCAGCCAATAGAATGCAAGCTCAATCATATTGGCTGATTGGATCAGCCAATATGATTGAACTTCAATCCTATTGGCTGATTGCATCGGATGAAGCCCGGATCGGATGAAGACTTCTGGCCATCTGGAGGACCACTTCTGCCTGGTTGGGTGAAGACATCTCAAGGTAGGGTGATCTTCAAGGGGTAGTGTTAGGTTTTATTAAGGGGGGATTGGGTGGGTTTTAGAGTAGGATTGGGTGTGTGGGTGGTGGGTTTTAATGTTGGGGGGTATTGTATTTTTTTTAAAGGTAAAATAGCTGATTACTTTGGGGCAATGCCCCGCAAAAAGCCCTTTAAGGGCTATTTGTAATTTAGTATAGGGTAGGGATTTTTATTATTTTGGGGGGCTTTTTTATTTTATTAGGGGGATTAGATTAGGTGTAATTAGTTTAAAATTCTTGTAATTAATTGATTATTTTCTGTAATTTAGTGGTTTTTTACCGTAATTTAGTTTATTTAATTAAATTGTAATTAATTGTAGTTAGTTTAGGTAATCTATTTAATGATAGTGTAGTGTTAGTTGTAATTGTAACTTAGGTTAGGGTTTATTTTACAGGTAAATTTGTACTTATTTTAACTAGGAAGTTATTAAATAGTTCTTGTAATTTTTTTATTTTCGGTAATTAAGTGTTGTTTTTTTTGTACTTTAGTTAATTTTATTTAATTGTAATTAGTTTTATTTAATTGTAGTTAATTTATGTAATTATTTTAATGATAGTGTAGTGTTAGGTGTAATTGTAAATTTGGTTAGGATTTATTTTACAGGTAATTTTGTATTTATTTTAGCTAGATAGTTATTAAATAGTTAATAACTATTTAATAACTATTGTACCTAGTTAAAATAAATACAAAGTTGCCTGTAAAATAAAAATAAACCCTGAGATAGCTACAATGTAATTATTAGTTATATTGTAGCTAGCTTAGAGTTTATTTTATAGGTAAGTATTTAGTTTTAAATAGGATGTTGGGGTCGGCAGATTAAGGGTTAATAAAATAAACTAGTGTTTGCGATGCGGGAGTGCGGAGGTTTAGGGGTTAATACATTTATTACAGTGGCGGCGATGTCCGGCTGACAGATTATGGGTTAAAAATTGTACTTAACTGTTTGCGATGTGCGGGGGGCCTCGGTTTAGGGGTTAATAGGTAGTTTATGTGTTTTAGTGTACTTTTTAGAACTTAAGTTAAGAGTTTTATGTTACAGCGTTAGCCCATAAAACTCTTAACTACTGACTTTTAAATGCGGTAGGAGTCTTGACAGGAGAGGGTCTACTGCTCATTTTTTCCAAGACTCGTAATACCAACGTTAGGCAAATACCATGGAAAAGATACGATACGCAATTGATGTAAGGGGATTTGCGGTATGCTCAAGTCGTGGGAAAAAAGTGAGCGGTACACCTGTACCTGTCAGACTCGTAATACCAGCGGGCGTTAAAAAGCAGTGTTGGGACCTCTCAACGCTGCTTTTTAAACCTAACTGTCAAGGTATTTGAAATATTATTAAATAATATATAGAAGTATATTTATCTTTATTTAATAAATATGTGGATGTGCACATGGTCTGTAAAACAAAGGATTATTTCTAAGAGATCTCCCACACTCATTGTTAAAGTTATGCTAAACACACAGGGGGGAACAATGGAACATTAGGCCCATACCAAATTTGCTATAATCAACTTACAGTTTGAGACAGGATGAGTCATAAAAGGCAAATTAAGAGGATAGATTGTCAGATAGGTGACACCACACAAAATATATGGAGACGAAATGTCTGAAATACCCTTTTGGAACTGATCAAAATCATAGAGAAACAGCTTTTATGCACATAGGTGTTAGTTATCCCTAAACATCAAATACACATCTGCACTGCTGGCTAAACAGGAAATATGCTGTATTAAGACTTTTACAACTACTCGTGGATTGACCCCATGTGGGGCAGTAAAGGCCTTGGGAAACAAAAGACAGATGCTGAGGTGTGACTCTGAAGCACTAAAACAGACAGCAAATAAACATTTTTTTTCTCTCTGTTTGAATGCATGCCCCAGAATGCATTAAATATAGAAATTTGGGAAATTGTCTAATTCTCTATTATTATTACATGGGTATTTGCTAAGCTTGGGAGGTAACTGTTTTAGTCAGTCAAAAATGTTTAATAACCTTGGTAGTGTTTATATTTTTCAGATATATCATCTCAGATCTACATAGAAATGAATGTGCATATATATATATATATATATATATATATATATATATATATATATATATATATATATATATGTTTTGAAAACATAAAAGATCTTACTTAGCCTCTGTGTTTTTAAGAATATAAATAAATACTTGTGGACCTGGAAAGAAATAATTAATGACACTTATTACTTTATTTCAGATGGAATGCCTGCGTGAGATGAAATAAGTCATATCATATGAATGTGCAATAAATGTTTATAAAGTTTTAAATACATCTTTTAAAATATAGTGAGATGAAGATATGGAAGTTACTTTGATGTGATATGACTATGAAATATAAATTTTCTGTTAGGCTAAATGAAATATAAATTATTTTAATATAATGCTAGATGTATTTGATGTTTAATATCAAAATGATCAGAAAATTCATTAAGATATAACTTATCCAAAACAAATATTGTGAATAGTTGTTGCAGTAAATTATGATAAAATGAATAACCATTTCATAGAAATACTGATTTAAGTTGTTTCAAATGTTGCTATGTCTGTTCATAATGCTGCCACCTGGTGTTGCCATGAGAGAACTACAGCCAGAAAGCCTTTTGGCTGTTAAAAATAAGATATTCCAATGATAAGAGACAAGGCTCCGTGGGCGTTTCCAATATTCACCAATGACTGATAAAAAATAAAAAACGGGGAGGGGTGAGATCAGATGATTTAAACCCCAGCATAGAGACTAAAAGAAAGGTGGTTGTTGGCTGATCCTGAAGGGAATAACTGCTGTGGTTATTATTAAAGCACACACCTACTATTGGACTCCATATGCATTATCCCCAAATTTTGAAATTTCTGAGGTGAAATTAAATCTGTTGCAAAAC
Source organism: Bombina bombina (assembly GCF_027579735.1). Classification (NCBI taxonomy): domain Eukaryota; kingdom Metazoa; phylum Chordata; class Amphibia; order Anura; family Bombinatoridae; genus Bombina; species Bombina bombina. The sequence goes on along the minus strand of NC_069504.1, from coordinate 131,562,919 downwards.
ATTGGAAACTGGATTGCTTTTTATTCAGTGATGTATACAAAAGTTTTATTGTAAGATAAGTCATATGCATAGCCTTTACAGTTAATAGATTTAAAGAGCAGATTATACTTTTAAACTGTATGCCATTGTTTCAGTTAACTCTTAGCCTGCCTATTTGCATGCAAGCATTTAAAGTAAGCATTTATTATTACTGTATGTAGCAGAGTTAAAGAAATAGTTTGGATTTTAAGTTAATATTTCACAGCCTATATATATTGTTTAAACCTGTATCTGATTTGTTAAGTAATTCATCTGTGCAAGTTCTGATACTGTAAATTTTGTATTAGAATAAATTGCAGTTAAATAGCAGAATATATATATTATCCTATTGCTTAAGAGCACAGTTTAAAATTGTATTGTTTGGCTGTTAAAAGACTTGTAAATATGGCTGTTTTTTTTTTAAGATAAGCGTGTATGAATTTTGCATAGCATATTTAAATAGTTTTCAAGCGCATATAATATTATTTCATTTCCTTTTATTGCAAATATATTTCAATATGTTCATGTATATTAACTAAATAAAAGAATTCAGATATTTATATTAATTGTATGGTCTAGTAGGTGCATGTTGAGTAAAGGTTTCTATTTTTAAGGAAAATTATTATTTGTATTGTGATTATAACCCTGCCATAAGCTGATATAGTATTTGGATAGCACTACTAAGATTTTCATAAATATACTGACATAATAATTGGAAGCACTTTGCATGAGATTTAATAATATTCATCATATTTGATATAATATATTTGTAGTAAATAGAAATTATTTTAAAAGAGAGAATTATTTTTTTCATATTTCGATATTAATATTTTGAAGATATAATTTTTGAAAAGTTGAAATATTAGTTTTCATATTTCGAGATTGATATTGAAAAATTAATAAAAATATTAATTTTTCATATTTCAAAATTAATCAAAAATATTAATTTTTCATATTTTCAAAATTAATCAAAATTATTAATTTTTCATATTTCGAAATATTAATTTTTCATATTTCAAAATTAATACTATTTTTTTTTAATATATATAAAAAAAATTCTCTCTCTTTTTATTGGCAAAAATTGTATTAGCGTTTTAATTTAACTGAATACTAAACCAATATAATAATGTCTGTAGCCAGAAGTGGCTCATTTAATTCTATACATAGCGATGAAATTGGTCCCATTACCATACCTATTACTAAAGGTCAGGTCCTTAAGAAAGATATCTTAAGTTACATTAAAGGGAAGTTAAATATTGCTGGTAAATTAAATGATTTTGTGGATATGCTTGAAACTAGAGCTAAAAATATTACTGTTAATAATAATATGTGGAATGAAGAGAATGAATTCTTCCAGGAATTATTAATGATTAATCAATGCAAAACTCCCAAAAAGCGGGAGGAACTAATACTAAAATCTTGGCCCCTCTTAATATGCATGATTGACGAAATGTCGTTTTGTGTCACAGACAAACGATTGCAAATTCAGGAGCTAGAAAATAGTATTCGTTCCTCACGCAGGCGCGAAGAGGATTTAAAAATAGCCAAAAATAAAATGGATGAATTTGCCCAAAACCTAACCGCCTTAGATAAACATAACATCGACTTACTCGCATAGATACAAGATTTAAATAAACAGCTTGCGCAAAGCCAGAGAGAATTAAGCGATTTAAAAAGGTCAGATCGCTATAATGAAAACCCTTATATTAACAGTGAGAATAATGCAGATAATGCTAATTCCTTTAGCGAACGCGTCAGGGACGAGGTACAGAAATATATGGAACAGTATAGACAAATGACCCCTAACGGGTCAGAAATAGATTTCCCGAATAGACAATCCCCTCAGGATGTAAATCCAGAGGATTGCTGTAGCGCAGCTGGCGCGGGGGAGGGAAACTCTAACAGAGAATCCCAAAATAATTCTAATAAAGTATACGATTCCCATAAAATAATCACCTTCGTACAACGCGCAGTACCTATATTCTCCAATAAGGGAACAACATCTGTAATTGATCATTTAGAGGCTTTTGAAAATGCGTTAGCTATAATGAATGTTACAAGTGAGAAATTGAAAATTTTATTTCTGCTCTGGGTATTTGACAGTAAGCATCACAAATTCTTTGCTTCACTAAAGGATATGAATATTCATTCCTGGAATGGGGTAAAACGACAATGCAGAAAAGAATTCGGGCAATATCGCACTAAAACTGCCGCGAAAATAGCGGTATATGGTTTAAAGTGTTGTGCGAATCAGAGTCCAATCAAATTCCTTTCTGTATTGAAAAATGCGTACAGTATGGCTGAAGATGATCCCAGATTTGATGGCTCAGAATTTGTAAATTTATTTTTTGAAGCACTGCCTACACCCATCAAAATTAACTTAGCTAGAGATTTTGATGAGGACTGCTCATTGGAATGGCTGATCAAAGAGAGTACAAAATTATACTCTATTCAGCAGTCCAGTGAACAGGGGGTGAAAAAGGAGTCAAAACCCAAAATTGTAGCAGAAACTAGGGTGTCACCTAACTCCCTCAATTTGGAGTCTAAAAAGAAGACCTATGCAGAGGTGGCCAGTCAAAACAGGCCATCTCCACAGAGGTTTAACTCTGCCCCCTCCCCTACACAGGTTGAGGCGCAGGGAGACTATAACCAAAGTGGGGGACATAATCAGGTGAATAATTACTCACAAACTCACAAAGAGAATACTCACCAAATAATTGGTATCTGCGCAAGGGTAGATACAATAGACAGCGAAGATATTCTCAGGGTAACCAGACACCTCAGGTATATAATGCTCCCCAAAGTACTAATGCTGAACAAGCTGAACCCCAGGGGCAACCACGCCAGAATAGAAATAGCATCCCTGATTCTGAGGGAACCCAATGGTCCAGGAATCATTACAATGGGGCACCAGGAGATAGACCCAGGGGTAGAGGTAACTTGTACAATCAGGTAGATATGCTGTTTACCCAGTTAAATCGGTTGAGCGAACAAATCGCTAATATGAGTCAAAAATCTACGGCTCAGCAACCGAACAATACTTTTTTAGGGGTACAGCCAGTGGTCAGCAGTGGACCACAGGCACAGTCATAAATACTGCAGTATCACCTGAAGGGGAGGGGAGAAATATACAAAACGTAATAATAAATATCAATGATACTAATCATGTTCTCTCCCCACAGACCGGAAACGGACAATTTAGCTGTGATGACAGGCAACCTCATCCGGGAAAAATTAACAAAACTCTTCCTTTGCAGCACTCTCTTAACCTTGTCTCTACAGATGCAGTACAAAAGAATCCAGCCGACCCTGTCATAGAGGAAACAGGTAGGTATGAAGCTTCTTCTGCATCAAAAAGCATGGCAAACTCAAGTAACACGTGGCGAAGCCCACAAATGTATGATAACGCCAACTTTATGTGTGAAATGGTAGAAACTGCAGGAAGATATTATGTATTAGTTGAGCTGCAAGATTCAGTCTCCAACCCTATCAGGGGATTAATTGACACTGGGTCACAGGCAACTATCTTATCCCACAGGTACTACACACAGCTAAATGAGCTAACACCCCACAAACCTAAGATAAGAGAATTTGACGGTTCTCTAATAGGTGTTGGGGGTGACTCCCTAAAAGTCTATGGTACTGCCTGGCTAAAATTTAAATTGGGGAACAGGGTCATAAGACACCCTGTCATTAACCCCTTAATGACAACTGACGTACCAGGTACGTCATGCATTAACAAGCAGTTAATGACAATGGACGTACCTGGTACGTCAGTTGTCAAACAGAGTGCTGGAAGCGATCACAAATGCTTCCAGCAGCTCTGAGGGTATTGCAGTGATGCCTCGATATGGAGGCATCCTGCAATACCACTTTACAAGCCTCCGATGCAGAGAGAGCCACTCTGTGGCCCTCTCTGCACCGGTAGAGATAGTGCCAGTGTCCGCCGGGTGCACGATGCGCGTGCACGATGCGCGAGTGTGCATGTGAGCGTGCATGTGCGTGTGCATGGGGCGCGCGTGCACGTGCGCGCACATGCACCCATTAGCCACACTGACACCAATGAATGAGGGCAGAAAGGGGAAAAAAAAGGGATTTTTTTTTAAAAAATATAAAAGGATCTGGGAAGGGGTGGGGGTATTGTGGGGGGCTGCTACACTACAGAAATAGTTTTTTAAGTAAAAAATAAAATAAAAATACTTTTTGGGGGGTTTTTGGGGCCAAACTGGGTACTGCCAGTACCCAAGATGGCGGTAATTAGGTAGGGGAGAGGGTTAGAGAGCTGGAGGGGGGATCAGGGAGGTTGGGGCTAAGGCAGGGGTCCATCACAGCTAAAATACTTTATTATTTTTATTTAAAAAAAAAAAAAAACCTCTTTTATTTAGTACTGGCAGACTTTCTGCCAGTACTTAAGATGGCGGGAACAATTGTGGGGTGGGGGAGGGAAGAGAGCTGTTTGGGAGGGATCAGGGGGTGGGATGTGTCAGGTGGGAGGCTGATCTCTAAAATTAACCCTGCAAGCTCCCTACAAGCTACCTAATTTAACCCCTTCACTGCTGGGCATAATTAACGTGTGGTGCGCAGCAGCATTTAGCGGCCTTCTAATTACCAAAAAGCAACGCCAAAGGCATATAAGTCTGCTATTTCTGAACAAAGGGGATCCCAGAGAAGCTTTTACAACAATTTCTGCCATAATTGCACAAGCTGTTTGTAAATAATTTCAGTGAGAAACCTAAAATTGTGAAAAATGTTAAGTTTTTTTTTTTATTTGCTCGCATTTGGCGGTGAAATGGTGGCATAAAATATACCAAAATGGGCCTAGATAAATACTTGGGGTTGTCTACTACACTACACTAAAGCTAAAATTAACCCTACAAGCTCCCTACAAACTCCCTAATTAACCCCTTCACTCCTGGGCATAAAACATGTGTGGTGCGCAGCGGCATTTAGCGGCCTTCTAATTACCAAAAAGCAACCCCAAAGCCATATAAGTCTGCTATTTCTGAAAAAAGGGGATCCCAGAGAAGCATTTACAACCATTTGTGCCATAATTGCAGAAGCTGTTTGTAAATAATTTCAGTGGGAAACCTAAAGTTTGTGACAAATTTTGTGAAAAAGTGAACTTTTTTTTTTTTGATCGCATTTGGCGGTGAAATGGTGGCATGAAATATACCAAAATGGGCCTAGATCAATACTTTAGGTTGTCTTCTAAAAAAAATATATACATGTCAAGGGATATTCAGGTATTCCTGACAGATATCAGGGTTCCAATGTAACTAGCGCTAATTTTGAAAAAAAGTGGTTTGGAAATAGCGAAGTGCTACTTGTATTTATTGCCCCATAACTTGCAAAAAAAGCAAAGAACGTGTAAACATTGGGTATTTCTAAACTCAGGACAAAATTTAGAAACTATTTAGCATGGGTGTTTTTTGGTGATTGTAGATGTGTAACAGATTTTGGGGGTCAAAGTTAGAAAAAGTGTGTTTTTTTCCATTTTTTCCTCATATTTTATTATTTTTTTTTTTAGTAAATTATAAGACATGATGAAAATAATGGTATCTTTAGAAAGTCCATTTAATGGTGAGAAAAACGGTATATAATATGTGTGGGTACAGTAAATGAGTAAGAGGGAAATTACAGCTAAACACAAACACTGCAGAAATGTAAAAATAGCCATTGTCATTAAGGGTAAGAAAATTGAAAAATGATCCGGTCATTAAGGGGTTAAAGTGGATCTGCCAACTGATCGTTTAATTATTGGTAGTGATCTCCTGAAACGATTAAGCACCATAATTGATTGCATAAATAATGTAATTTGGTCACAAGTTAAACGGCCTATCAATTATGAAAAATCTGGTATATCTCGCGCCCGACATAGCTGTCACATGGTGGAAGAGAAACCAGATGCTGTGGAGATTCATTTCAGGAATAACTCTGTACCTGAAATCACTATTCTACAAATAGATGATCAGACTCCTTTTGCTGGCTCTGATGGTAATACTTTTAAAATTTCGCCTGGAAAGATAGCGAATATTTCCCTAGATGTCGATGTATTAACCATATCACTCCACAAGGGGGATCATAAAATCCCTAAGGGGGGAGGCCACGCTCAATACCTCACAGGGATTGAGAGAGTTAAAGAGGATCTATTTATCCCTATACAAGTACATGACCTTGGTAAAACCAAGTATGCTAAAATAAACTTAAAACAGGAAGCTAGCTGTATAAGCGAAGGTTTATTAGCGCAAATAGCTGAACCTAAAGTGATTAAATATCTTTCTCCCCAAGACCACAGTGTCAACGGCCTGGATGACAGGTCTGAAAGCTATAACATCACAGCTAAGTGCTTATTATCTATCTCTATTGGTAATAAGGCAGGGAAACACCTGTTTTTAGTTTTAAATACTCCCCATAATCAAATATACATTGGCAATGATATCTTACATAGATATGCCATACAAATAGATTTGATTAACTCTTGCCTCTGGAGCAGGTTAAAGGGGGACCCTGAAGTATTTCAGGATGAAAATGCAGCCCTGAAGTCAAATCAGCAATTGCCATATGCTGTGAATATGCAGGTATCTAGTGATGTTATAATTCCTGCTGGAGCTGATAAATTTCTTTTACCCTTACAGGTAAAGAGAGGTCAGAAATTAAAAACTTCTGAAACACTGATTTGCCTCTCCCATAGAATACAAAATCTGGGTGTCACAGTAACCTACACTCCTATGGTGAATATTGGAACTGTTCCAATAAATATTATTGTGCATAACATGATCCCACAGGATATAACATTATCCAAGGGAACTACCATAGGATATGCACTGGAATCAAGTTATTACACTTTTGGATTCCAGAATAATGTAATTGGGCTAATACCTGAAGGATACTTAACTGAAGAACAATTAATAGAACAATCCTTTGCATCTATGCCAGAGGGTCTATTTAATGTTCAGTCTATTTATCCCTTCAGCTCAGAGGAAGGCATCTGTAAAATTGAAGAGCCTCTCTAGTGTTTGATCAGCCAATCAAACAGCAAGATTACCCCAATACCCAGAGTCATGAGAGCAATGTAAACTATAATCAAGGGGATCTCACCTCTAGATTGGAAGAAGCCTATGAAATAGGACAGCCTGAAATCTTTCCAGGATTTCAGAAAATAGTCGAAGAGCAAATATCCTTAGCTAATGGCTGTTCCAGCGATGACGAACGCCAACAGCTGCGAGAACTCCTAATGGAATACAAGGATATTTTTGCTAAGGATTCTTATAACTGTGGTACTACAGACTTGCACATTGCAAGAATACAAACAGATCCCGATGCACCACCTGTATCTGTCAAACAATACAGACTTCCCCTAGCCTCATATGATTCTCTTGCAGAGATCATAAGGAATTTGGAAGAAAGAGGTATTATCAGACAGGTGCACAGCTCTTATAATAATCCTATTCTAGGTGTCCTTAAGCCTAATGGACAATGGCGTTTATGTGCTGACTTAAGACAGCTAAACAAACGAGTATACATGTCTGGCTGGCCTGTGCCATACATTGACCAGTGCCTAGCACAAATGCAGGGATCCAAAATATTCACTGCCATTGATTGTGCACAGGGATACTGGACCATAAAGGTACATGAAGAGGACCAATATAAGCTAGCATTCTCTTTCCAAAAGGTCCAATATGCATTCCAGAGACTTCCATTTGGATACATAAATTCTGGACATGAATTTGCTGTATTCATGCATAAGGCTATGCCTGATGCACTGGAAAGGGGGACCTTATCTTATGTTGATGATGTTTTAATCAAAAGCACAGACTTTGAAAAACACGTCGCAGAGCTTAAACACGTCCTCAGCCAACTTAAAAGGGCAGGTGTCAAATTATCCCTGCAAAAAGCTCAATGGTGCCGCACTCGTGTAAACTTCTTGGGACATGAAGTTACCTCTGAAGGATTAAATCCCCAGAAGAAAAAGGTGGAAGCTATAGTGAATTCTAAAAACCCAACTAACTTAAAGGAATTGAGATCATTCCTGGGTATAACAAATTATTCTCGCAAATTCATTGATAATTATGCGGAATTAGCTAAACCACTACTACTTCTTCTAAAGAAAGATGTGAAATGGCACTGGAGTGAGTCTCAAGAGACAGCCATCAGAGAGCTGAAGAGAAAACTCACTCAAGCACCTTGCTTAGCGTACCCTGAAGGTGGTAAACCTTTCTTCTTAGAGACAGGTTACACAGATATAAGCATGAGTGCTGTTTTATACCAAAAGCATGATAATTCGAACAAAGCCATTGCTTATGCGAGCAAAAATCTATCCCCAGTAGAAATAAAGTTTAACGATTGCGAAAAAGCCCTCATGTCTACTGTATGGGCTCTACAAAATTTCCGCAGCTATATACAGGGCAAGAAAATTATTGTAGAAACGGCCCACCAGCCTTTGCTATATTTGCAAAGTGACAGAATAAGAGATGGGAATTTGTCTAATAGCCGCATAACGGCGTGGACTCTTTCCTTACAAGGCTGGCCCTTGGAAATTCGCTACAAGCAGAATAAAAAGAATCCAGTTGCACAGGGGCTTGCTGAGCTCCACGACTGTACTGCTAGAGATCCTGGGGAAGAATTATCAGAAGATGATTTTCTGGAGGAACAATTGCTTTCCCCATATAAAATATACAATGAGGACCATTGTCAAACATTACCTTGGGTGTATGTTGATGGTTGTTCTTACCATGCCACTATTGGTAATGAGCGCAGATTAGTCGCTGGCATTGGTATAACTGGGACAAATGGATTCCCAAATATATCTATAGGTTTCAACATTGGACCAAGATCCAGTCAAGTTGCAGAACTAACTGCTGTTTTCAAAACCATTGAAATGGCTATTGAACATGGTATTCATGAATTTGTGATCATAACTGACTCAAATTATGTGCGTGACAGTTTTGTTGAATACCTGCCTACTTGAAAAAGAAATGGCATGCAGAAAAGCAATAACAAACCAGTCAAGCATGGCAAATTGTTCTGCGAGATTGATAATCTGGTGGTATCCAATGATTTAACCATACACTGGAAAAAGACCAAGGGTCATTCCAGAGTTCTAGGTCCTGATAAGGAAGTCAATAACCTTGCGGATTCATTAGCCAAACAAGGAGCCATAACTGGAGAACTCCTTAATATTGACCATTTAATGGGTGCGATTCAGGTAGAAGCCATTACCAGAAACCAGGCAAAACAACAGAGTGAGCCTAACTTGGTACAATGGAGTCAGGATTCTCCTAGTGAGGACCTGATCACTAGTCAAAAAGAAGACCCCATTGTAGGCATCTTCTATAAACACATAGAAGATCCTGAAAGCAACCCCATCTCAAAAGATGATTGTATTGGCAAGGAAGATCTTAGAATCTTAATAAAATCTAGATCACAATTCAAGTTACAGGATGGTTTGTTAATTAGAACTTCCAAAACTGGCATCCAGCAGTGGGTAGTACCCACCAAGTTCAGAGGTCTAATGCTTCAACATGCCCATGATGCTCCCACATCTGGTCATCGTGGTGCCAAACTCACGTATGAAATATTACGTGATTATGCTTTTTGGCCACACATGTTGAAAGATGTTCAAACCTACTGTCAAGGGTGTTTAATCTGCCCACAGTTTCAACCCACTGCACCAACGCATAGAGCGCCATTGCAGAAAAGGGGGATGGTAATGCCATGGTCAGATATACAAATTGATTTTATTGGTCCGGTAACAAGGTCATCAAGAGGTAACAAGTACATGTTAACAGTGACATGCCTGTTCACTAAATGGGTAGAGTGCATTAGTGCACCTAACAATAGTGCTGAAACATGTGCAGCATTGCTCATCAACCATGTATTTTCCAGATTTGGTTTGCCCCAAAGAATCGAATCAGATCGGGGGACCCACTTCACTAGCGAAGTGATGACCAAAATGTGGAAAATACTAGGGGTTAAAAGAAAGCTCCATATTGCTTATAGAGCTGCCTCAAGTGGTGGTGTAGAGCGTTACAACCAGTCCATTGTTAAAATCCTCAAAAAGTTTGTGAGTGAAACAGGTAAAGACTGGGATGTAAAACTACCTCTAGTCTTAATGGCATTAAGAGCAACTCCAAGTAGTGCTACCAAAATGTCACCTTTTGAGCTGATGACTGGTAGAAGAATGGTTCTACCTCAGCATCTGCTGTACCGTACATCAGACCAAAACTTGATAAACGCTGCCAATACACATCAATTTGTGGAGAACTTAAGAAAACATCTGCAACATGCCTTTGCATTTGCTCAAAGGAATTTAGAAAGAGCCGCAACTGCCACTAAAACCTATTATGATCTCAAAACATCCAAAAAGGAATATGAAATAAATGATAACGTTTATCTTTATAACTTTGGAAGAGATCAGGTTAGGGAGAAGAAATTTCTTCCCTCATGGAAAGGTCCTTTTGTCATTACTGACAAAATATCTCCAGTGGCCTATAAAATACGGATCCCCAAAAATGAAAGTTTCATAGATAAATGGGTCCATATAAATCAATTGCGAGCGTGTCATCCAAGATCCCAACTACAAGTCATAGAGGGAGAATGAAATGTCATATCCCCAAATGAACTAAAGACATACTGTAGTTCAAAGATGCCTAGCTGATAAACATGAAGGCTCAAAATCGACAGACTATCTACATAGAAGACTGTCCATGATGTGTATGGTCAACATCCTCACCAAATACCACTAACTTTGATCCAATTCAAATACATGTGTCCTACATATTTTTGAATTAGAAAGGGGGATTTATGTCAAGGTATTTGAAATATTATTAAATAATATATAGAAGTATATTTATCTTTATTTAATAAATCTGTGGATGTGCACATGGTCTGTAAAACAAAGGATTATTTCTAAGAGATCTCCCACACTCATTGTTAAAGTTATGCTAAACACACAGGGGGGAACAATGGAACATTAGGCCCATACCAAATTTGCTATAATCAACTTACAGTTTGAGACAGGATGAGTCATAAAAGGCAAATTAAGAGGATAGATTGTCAGATAGGTGACACCACACAAAATATATGGAGACGAAATGTCTGAAATACCCTTTTGGAACTGATCAAAATCATAGAGAAACAGCTTTTATGCACATAGGTGTTAGTTATCCCTAAACATCAAATACACATCTGCACTGCTGGCTAAACAGGAAATATGCTGTATTAAGACTTTTACAACTACTCGTGGATTGACCCCATGTGGGGCAGTAAAGGCCTTGGGAAACAAAAGACAGATGCTGAGGTGTGACTCTGAAGCACTAAAACAGACAGCAAATAAACATTTTTTTTCTCTCTGTTTGAATGCATGCCCCAGAATGCATTAAATATAGAAATTTGGGAAATTGTCTAATTCTCTATTATTATTACATGGGTATTTGCTAAGCTTGGGAGGTAACTGTTTTAGTCAGTCAAAAATGTTTAATAACCTTGGTAGTGTTTATATTTTTCAGATATATCATCTCAGATCTACATAGAAATGAATGTGCATATATATATATATATATATATATATATATATATATATATATATATATATATATATATATATGTTTTGAAAACATAAAAGATCTTACTTAGCCTCTGTGTTTTTAAGAATATAAATAAATACTTGTGGACCTGGAAAGAAATAATTAATGACACATTACTTTATTTCAGATGGAATGCCTGCGTGAGATGAAATAAGTCATATCATATGAATGTGCAATAAATGTTTATAAAGTTTTAAATACATCTTTTAAAATATAGTGAGATGAAGATATGGAAGTTACTTTGATGTGATATGACTATGAAATATAAATTTTCTGTTAGGCTAAATGAAATATAAATTATTTTAAAATAATGCTAGATGTATTTGATGTTTAATATCAAAATGATCAGAAAATTCATTAAGATATAACTTATCCAAAACAAATATTGTGAATAGCTGTTGCAGTAAATTATGATAAAATGAATAACCATTTCATAGAAATACTGATTTAAGTTGTTTCAAATGTTGCTATGTCTGTTCATAATGCTGCCACCCGGTGTTGCCATGAGAGAACTACAGCCAGAAAGCCTTTTGGCTGTTAAAAATAAGATATTCCAATGACAAGAGACAAGGCTCCGTGGGCGTTTCCAATATTCACCAATGACTGATAAAAATAAAAAACGGGGAGGGGTGAGATCAGATGATTTAAACCCCAGCATAGAGACTAAAAGAAAGGTTGTTGTTGGCTGATCCTGAAGGGAATAACTGCCATGGTTATTATTAAAGCACACACCTACTATTGGACTCCATATGCATTATCCCCGAATTTTGAAATTTCTGAGGTGAAATTGAATCTGTTGCGAAACATTGGAAACTGGATTGCTTTTTATTCGATGATGTATAAAAAAGTTTTATTGTAAGATAAGTCATATGCATAGCCTTTACAGTTAATAGATTTAAAGAGCATATTATACTTTTAAACTGTATGCCATTGTTTCAAATAGCTCTTAGCCTGCCTATTTGCATGCAAGCATTTAAAGTATGCATTTATTATTACTGTATGTAGCAGAGTTAAAGAAATAGTTTGGATTTTAAGTTAATATTTCACAGCCTATATATATTGTTTAAACCTGTATCTGATTTGTTAAGTAATTCATCTGTGCAAGTTCTGATACTGTGAATTTTGTATTAGGATAAATTGCAGTTAAATAGCAGAATATATATATTATCCTATTGCTTAAGAGCACAGTTTAAAATTGTATTGTTTGGATGTTAAAAGACTTGTAAATATGGCGTTTTTTTTTTTTTTTTAGATAAGCGTGTATGAATTTTGCATAGCATATTTAAATAGTTTTCAAGCGCATATAATATTATTTCATTTCCTTTTATTGCAAATATATTTCAATATGTTCATGGATATTAACTAAATAAAAGAATTCAGATATTTATATTAATTGTATGGTCTAGTAGGTGCATGTTGAGTAAAGGTTTCTATTTTTAAGGAAAATTATTATTTGTATTGTGATTATAACCCTGCCATAAGCTGATATATTATTTGGATAGCACTACTAAGATTTTCATAAATATAATGACATAACGCAAGGCTCGTAATCTAGCCTTGTATTTCCACAGATCCTTGTGTGCTGCATTGTAACACTAAAATATCCAGTACTGAAAATAGCTGAATGCTGCTACCCGCTCCATATTTGGAATTTGTTTTAGAAACGAATATCCGAATATCTAATTTTGCACCTATAAAATACATTACGACATTTTCTTACTAAGCCTAATTAAACTTTGTTTTTGGAGAAAATGGAATTTTAGCTTAACCCCTTAGCGGCCAAGCTATTAGACCCTCCCTCCAGAAGGTTTGTTAAAATATTGCGGTCTATTTAAAGTGGCACCCCCATAGAAAGACCAGCAACGTACAGGGTACGACGATGGTCATTAAGGGGTTAATGTTCTTTTAATATTAAAGGGACAGTAAAATCAAAATGGAACTTTCCTAAATCAAAGAGAGCATGCAATTTTTAACAACAATTTATTTCTATTATCTAATTTGCTTTGCTCTATTGCATCCTTCAGCATAGGATTCAAGAGAATGAAACTAATTTGATAATAGAAGTAAAATGGAAAATTGTTTAAAATTATATATCTGAGTCATGTTGGGTCTCATGTACATTTAACCCCTTAGCAAAGGGCTGTAGCCCTCTTTGGCAGCCAATAGATTAAAAAAAAAAAATCTGATTTCCTTTTGGAAAGTTTCCTGCAATTAAAATGAAAGGAAACTAATGCATTCTTCATCAAATATGATTTAGTAAACCTTGAATACAATATAAATTCAAAACATAACACATCATGCCACATGAACACCTTCCACACAAGAGAGGCTGACAGCAATAATTAAGTAGGCTAACTATTTGATTAATATATTTATGTTCTTTTCTATTATTGTTTTGAATGCTTAGGAGCACAGGTTCCCATTTTCACTTTGTCAGCAGATCTGACACCTGAATGTTATTTTTTCACAGCATCAACATAGCTGACATTATGGTTATTCCTATCATATATTTCACTTGCTTTTGTCTGAACGCATGATTAATGCTGATCTGCATTCTGAGTGTAACACTGCAGGAGCAGTACGAATTATGATAATAATAGTGCAAGGTTCTGAGGAGAATACGGCTTCTGTAACTGTGTCAAGCAAGTGGCACCTTTAAAGACTGATTACTGTGCACTGAATGACATTTATGTTTAAAAAGAAGCCATTTATTTTCCTTTGGCTTACACAAAGGAATTTTTGCATCCCCAGAGAACGTTTTTTTTTTAAGCAGAGGAACGATGATTTACAGCGACATCCAGTGCAATGTTTTTCCTACTTTCTTAAAAAACAAAGATATTGGGCCAGATTATGAGTGGAGTGCAAAATTGTGCTCACGCGATATTTGCGCTCCACTCAGTAACACCAGTGCACGTAAATGTGTGCTGTTATTACAAGTTAGGTGCAATGCGTTCATGACAGTGAGCTTCCATAGGCTCAATAAGAACCTCGTTCTCATGCCGTCAGACACGGCATGAGAACCTAGCGCAGCGCAGGGGGTATGTCGTGCACAAATGGGCAGCAAATATTAAATATATATGTATATATACATATATATATATATGTGTTTATATGTCTATATATACATATCAACACATACATATATATGTATATAAGCATATACATATATATATTAATAGAGAACACACAGTCCCCATAGACCGCAATGTAAAGGCACTTTTCAGTGCTGTTTTTCTTCTAACACCTGCACCCTTAAATCTGCTTTCTTCAGTTTTTAAAAAAAAAGAAAAGATGCTACTATTTTTAATTTTCAAAAAGGTACTACACACTTTATTTTGGGGGCACTTGTAATGGGTGGTTATTATCTTGTGCCCGTAAACAGATGAATTTGTGCTCCAATTGTAATCTAGCCCATTATAAATTGCACTCCTGGGCCTCAATCCGATATACAGCGTCGCCCGCAGAAGCCGACAACGCCAAAATTTGCGCGGGTTTGGTATCCTATATATGGCGTAACCTAGAAGTTACGCTCGTATATTTCTGCCTTCGCCCATAGTTTTTTGGGCCATAGGCAGGTATACCAAACCCGCGCAGTTTGGTATCCAATATACAGCGTAAGGACTTACGTGGCGAAAATGGAGAAATCTTACTCCATTTTCACCTCACCACAAAATGCAGCTGTAGTAAGCCTTACACTGTCTATTGGAGCCCCGTAACTCCCTAAACTACCTGTCAAATAAAACCTAACACCGAACGCATGCGCAATGTTTATCTGTCAACCGCGATCTGCTAAATAAAATCTAACACCTAACGCATGCGCAATGTCTATCTACCTGTCCACCGCGATCCCCCGCCGCAATCCCTAATAAAGTATTTAACCCCTAAACCGCCGCCACCTACATTAAAAGTATAACCCCCTTATGTGATTCCCCTACACCGTTGCCAGCAACATTACCTACCCCCTAATGTGAGTTCCTACCCCGCCGCAAGCTATATTAAACTACCCCCTAATGTGAGCCCCTTACACCGCCACCAGCTACATTAAACTACCCCTTAATGTGAGCCCCTTACACCGCCGCCAGCTACATTAAACTACCCCCTAATGTGAGCCCCTTACACCACCGCCAGCTACATTAAACTACCCCCTAATGTAAGCTCCAAATCCCGCCGCCAGCTACATTAAACTACCCCCTAATGTGAGCTCCTACCCCGTTGCCAGCTATATTAAATGTATTAACCCCTAATCTAATCCCCCTACACCACCGCCAGCTATATTAAATTAATTAACCCCTAATCTAATCCCCCTACACCGCCGCCAGCTATATTAAATACATTAACCCCTAATCTAATCCCCCTAAAGTAATCACCTCTATTACCAGCCCTTAAAAGGGCCTTTTGCGTGACATTGCCCTAACAGCTCTATTGCCAGCCCTTAAAAGGGCTTTTGGCGGGGCATTGTCACAAAGTAATCAGCTCTTCTGTATTAACCCCTAATCTAATCCCCCTACACCACCGCCAGCTATATTAAATTAATTAACCCCTAATCTAATCCCCCTACACCGCCACCACCTATAATAAATGTATTACCCCCTAATCTAATCCCCCCTACACCGCCGCCACCTATATTAAATAGATTAACCCCTAATCTAATCCCCCTACACCACCGCCAGCTATATTAAATTAATTAACCCCTAATCTAATACCCCTACATGGCCGCCAGCTATATCAAATTAATTAACCCCTAATCTAATCCCCCTACACCGCCGCCAGCTATATTAAATACATTAACCCCTAATCTAATCCCCCTAAAGTAATCACCTCTATTACCAGCCCTTAAAAGGGCCTTTTGCGTGACATTGCCCTAACAGCTCTATTGCCAGCCCTTAAAAGGGCTTTTGGCGGGGCATTGTCACAAAGTAATCAGCTCTTCTGCATCTAATCTAAATCCCCCTACACCGCCACCACCTATAATAAATGTATTACCCCCTAATCTAATCCCCCCTACACCGCCGCCACCTATATTAAATAGATTAACCCCGAATCTAATCCCCCTACACCGCCGCCACCTATATTAAATAGATTAACCCCTAATCTAATCCCCCTACACCGCCGCCAGCTATATTAATTATATTAACCCTAATTATATTAGGGTTAATCTAGTTAATATAGTTATTATATTAGGGTTATATTAGGGTTAATATAGTTAATATCGTTATTATATTATATATATATTAAGTATAATAACCCTATCTAACTCTAACATCCCTAACTAAATTCTTATTAAAATAAATCTAATTAATATTAATTATTATTAATTAAAATATTCATATTTAACTCTAAATACTTACCTATAAAATAAACCCTAAGATAGCTAAAATGTAAAAAACATTGTAGCTATTTTAGGGTTTATATTTATTTTACAGGTAACTTGGTATTTATTTTAACTAGGTACAATAGCTATTAAATAGTTAATAACTATTTAATAGCTACCTAGTTAAAATAATTACCAATTTACCTGTAAAATAAATCCTAACCTAAGTTATAAATACACCTACACTATCAATAAATTAAATAAACTACAAATATCTAAACTAAACTACAATTAAATACACTAAACTTAATTACAAAAAACAAACAAACATTAAAATACAAAAAATAAAAAAAGATTAGAAGAATTTTAAGCTAATTACACCTATTCTAAGCCCCCTAATAAAATAACAAAGCCCCCCAAAATAAAAAAAATTCCCTACCCTAATCTAAATTACAAAAGTTAACAGCTCTATTACCAGCCCTTAAAAGGGCCTTTTGTGGGGCATGCCCCAAAGAAATCAGCTCTTTTGCCTGTAAAAAAAACAACACCCCCCCATTACAACCCACCACCCACATACCCCTATTCTAACCCACCCAATACCCCCTTAAAAAAACCTAAGTCTAACCCCCAAGTGCTCCTTACCTGTCCTGAAGACCGGCGGAGAAGGTCCTGTTCCAGGCGGAGATGTCTTCTTCCAGGCGGCGACCTCTTCTTTTTCCAGAATCCAGCCGGCGCAGAGTGGAGGAGTTGAAGACCGATGACCGCGGAGCTGAAGATCGTCCATCTGGAACTGAAGACCGGCAATGCTGGAACTGAAGATCGGCGACACTGGAACCGAAGACCTCTGGAACTGAAGACCGGAGCCGGAACGTGGAGGATCCTCTTCATACGATCGCCGCCGTACACTGAATAGGAATTCAAAATGGCGTCCCTTGAATTCCTATTGGCTGATTTGAGCCTTCAAATTCAAATTAGCCAATCGGATGCAAGCTACTTTAATTCTATTGGCTGATTTGAATAGCCAATAGAATAAGAGCTACTGTAATTCTATTGGTTATTCTAATCAGCCAATAGAATTATTGGCTGATATTGGGTTTATATTTATTTTACAGGTAACTTGGTATTTATTTTAACTAGGTACAATAGCTATTAAATAGTTAATAACTATTTAATAGCTACCTAGTTAAAATAATTACCAATTTACCTGTAAAATAAATCCTAACCTAAGTTATAAATACACCTACACTATCAATAAATTAAATAAACTACAAATATCTAAACTAAACTACAATTAAATACACTAAACTTAATTACAAAAACAAACAAACACTAAATTACAAAAAATAAAAAAAGATTAGAAGAATTTTAAGCTAATTACACCTATTCTAAGCCCCCTAATAAAATAACAAAGCCCCCCAAAATAAAAAAATGTCCCTACCCTAATCTAAATTGCAAAAGTTAACAGCTCTATTACCAGCCCTTAAAAGGGCCTTTTGTGGGGCTGGCCCCAAAGAAATCAGCTCTTTTGCCTGTAAAAAAAACAACACCCCCCATTACAACCCACCACCCACATACCCCTATTCTAACCCACCCAATCCCCCCTTAAAAAACCTAAGTCTAACCCCCAAGTGCTCCTTACCTGTCCTGAAGACCGGCGGAGAAGGTCCTGTTCCAGGCGGAGATGTCTTCTTCCAGGCGGCGACCTCTTCTTCTTCCAGAATCCAGCCGGCGCAGACCGCGGAGCTGAAGACCATCCATCTGGAACTGAAGACCGGCAATGCTGGAACTGAAGATCGGCGACACTGGAACCAAAGACCTCTGGAACTGAAGACAGGAGCCGGAACGTGGAGGATCCTCTTCATACGATCACCGCCGTACACTGAATAGGAATTCAAGGTGTGTGATTAAAAATGGCGTCCCTTGAATTCCTATTGGCTGATTTGAGCCTTCAAATTCAAATCAGCCAATCGGATGCAAGCTACTTTAATTCTATTGGCTGGTTTGAATAGCCAATAGAATAAGAGCTACTGTAATTCTATTGGCTATTCTAATCAGCCAATAGAATTACAGTAGCTCTTATTCTATTGGCTATTCAAATCAGCCAATAGAATTAAAGTAGCTCGCATCCGATTGGCTGATTTGAATTTGACGGCTCAAATCAGCCAATAGGAATTCAAGGGACGCCATTTTTAATCGCGTACCTTGAATTCCTATTCAGTGTACCGCGGCGATCGTATGAAGATGATCCTCCACGTTACGGCTCCGGTCTTCAGTTCCAGAGGTCTTTGGTTCCAGCATCGCCGATCTTCAGTTCCAGCATCGCCGGTGTTCAGTTCAAGATGGACGGTCTTCAGCTCCGCGGTTATTGGTCTTCAAGTCCTCCGCTCCGCACCGGCTGGATCCTGGATGAAGAAGAGTTCGCCGCCTGGAAGAAGACATCTCCGGTTGGAACAGAACCTTCTCCGCCAGTCTTCAGGACAAGTAAGGAGCACTTGGGGGTTAGACATAGGTTTTTTTAAGGGGGGATTGTGTGGGTTAGAATAGGGGTATGTGGGTGGTGGGTTGTAATGGGGGGGTGTTGTTTTTTTTACAGGCAAAAGAGCTGATTTCTTTGGGGCATGCCCCACGAAAGGCTCTTTTAAGGGCTGGTAATAGAGCTGTTAACTTTTGTAATTTAGATTAGGGTAGGGAATTTTTTTTATTTTGGGGGGCTTTGTTATTTTATTAGGGGGCTTAGAATAGGTGTAATTAGCTTAAAATTCTTTTAATCTTTTTTTATTTTTTGTAATTTAGTGGGGTTTTTTTTGTAATTTAGTTTAGTGTATTTAATTGTAGTTTAGTTTAGATATTTGTAGTTTATTTAATTTATTGATAGTGTAGGTGTATTTGTAACTTAGGTTAGGATTTATTTTACAGGTAAATTGGTAATTATTTTAACTAGGTAGCTATTAAATAGTTATTAACTATTTAATAGCTATTGTACCTAGTTAAAATAAATACCAAGTTACCTGTAAAATAAATATAAACCCTAAAATAGCTACAATGTAATTATTAATTACATTGTAGCTATCTAAGGGTTTATTTTATAGGTAAGTATTTAGATATAAATAGGAATATTTTAATTAATAATATTAATATTAATTAGATTTATTTTAATAAAAATTTAGTTAGGGATGTTAGAGTTAGATAGGGTTATTATACTTAATATATATATAATATAATAACGATATTAACTATATTAACCCTAATATAATTAGGGTTCATATAGTTAATATATATAATATAATAACTATCGCCTAGATTTAGAGTTCTGCGGCCAAAGGGGTGCGTTAGCTATGCGTATATTTTCCCCCCGCACCTTTTAAATACCGCTGGTATTTAGAGTTCTCTGAAGGGCTGCGTTAGGCTCCAAAAAGGGAGCATATAGCATAATTTATCGCCACTTCAACTCTAAATACCAGCGGTGCTTACGGATGCGGCCAGCTTCAAAAACGTGCTCGTGCACGATTCCCCCATAGGAAACAATGGGGCAGTTTGAGCTGAAAAAAAAACCTAAAACCTGCAAAAAAGCAGCGTTCAGCTCCTAACGCAGCCCCATTGTTTCCTATGGGGAAACACTTCCTATTTCTGCACCTAACACCCTAACATGTACCCCGAGTCTAAACACCCCTAACCTTACACTTATTAACCCCTAATATGCCGATCCCGCTATCGCTGACCCCTGCATATTATTTTTAACCCCTAATCTGCCGACCGGACCTCTTCGCTACTATAATAAAGTTATTAACCCCTAATCCACCTCACTCCCGCCTCAAAAACCCTATAATAATAGTATTATCCCCTAATCTGCCTTCCCTAACATCGCCGACACCTAACTTCAAGTATTAACCCCTAATCTGCCGACCGGACCTCGCCTCTACTCTAATAAATGTATTAACCCCTAAAGCTAAGTCTAACCCTAACACCCCCCTAAGTTAAATATAATTTAAATCTAATTAAATAAAATAAATCTTATTAAATAAATTATTCCTATTTAAAGCTAAATACTTACCTGTAAAATAAACCCTAATATAGCTACAATATAAATAATAATTATATTGTAGCTATTTTAGGATTTATATTTATTTTACAGGCATCTTTGTATTTATTTTAACTAGGTACAATAGCTATTAAATAGTTAAGAACTGATGGGGGCGGAGCCAGCAGCCAAACAGGGAAGACGTGCTTAAGAGAGCTCCTGCTATATTTTATTAAATATAAAGGTGAATATTGGACTAACCCTCTGAAATTTGCCTCAAAAACTAGGCTAGCATTTGCAGGACGTTTTCTGCAGCATTAGGGGAACTGGCACGGAGGTAGAACTTTTGCTT
Organism: Bombina bombina; assembly: GCF_027579735.1. Lineage (NCBI taxonomy): Eukaryota > Metazoa > Chordata > Amphibia > Anura > Bombinatoridae > Bombina > Bombina bombina. The sequence goes on along the minus strand of NC_069504.1, from coordinate 131,541,635 downwards.
GCCTCTTTTAGCTGGGAAATACCCAGGCTTTTGGGGCCTATAACAGGCCTGCTACTAAAGGAAGGAGAAGCGGTTCTAGATTTATGCACAACTGAGCTAAAGATTTCATTCTACAGGATGGAGAGTCTACACGCATCACTACACTCCATGGTACTAGAGCTGGCTCGTAAGATGGACAATAATTTCACTGACCTACAAGTTTCCATCAAGCAGATCAGCATGGCAAATGGCGCTGCGCAGCTTGTACCATCCGTGCAAGGTACTGTAGCATCAGATAAGGATCCCTCTACTCTAATGCAGTCACCACTTGTCCTAACAGCGAGGTATGCACAGCTTGCAGCGTACACCAAGAGAGAAACTACTGACCTCGGATTGGAGGCCTCCGTCTCTGCTGGCTTTCTGTCTGCTTCTGGTAAAGTGACCTCGCCCGAGACACATGTGCTTACTTTTATGCCGGATAGCAAGCGATTGCTACCTATGGAACACCCCATCACCCATGTCTACCCGGCTTCCTCTGCAACCAACGTATCCATGGGTAAGCTCTTGGCTCCGATACTCCACGGAAGGCTGACACCGCACATCACTTTCCACGCCAGCGGCCATCATCTCACCGCAACTTGCCAACAACCCCCTGATCGTGCATATGACAGGATCTTGCTGATTTGGCTATCGGTTGGGACTATTCCTTGTCTATTTGTTTGCGTTCACAGGTACAGGTTCAGCACCTTAAAGGTTGGAATCGGGTGAGATCTCTAATGATTACAGGACAGATCTATTGGCTTAGCCAGATGACCTTTTGTCTTGCTTTAAACAGCCTGCTACGAGATGAATGAATTTTGATGCTCCTAACATACCCTTCTCTAACTCTGAGACAATCTATAAACTGCCAGTCATATCATTTCTGTGTTATAATCCATCTTGCTATTCTTTCCCTTATATTAGTTTATCTCCTATATACTAGGGGTAAGCGAAGACACAGAAACCAACAAGTTTGCTTCTCTAATATTTATTCCCCCCACACAGAACTGTGTTACCGGTAACGTCTGCGTACTTAGCAGCTTCTTCATGATATAGTTTAACATTGTTGGAGGCATGATTGATTGCTGGTTTATACACTCACAGATATTATATAGCCCTCCTGGGTTAATGTTAGGGACGCTTGCATTATAGTTAATGTGTGAGTGCTTTGTTTCACATACATATCTTGAATGTTTAATTAACTCTCTCTATACACTTCAGATCTACATATGAGAGGAACTAAAACATATATGAATACTGTTGACTGTTCTATATCCTTTAGCTTAACATGGGTGTATATCATTTTGGTGCACTGTTGTACAAATGGACATGCTAACAGTTCCTAACCACCTATTCCTCTTAATTCTCAATACTAATCTGAGGTGAGTGTTCATCTTAGAGCACTCTAAACATTAATTACCGCATATTTAGCTTATATTCTGAAACAGAGAGATATATGTTTATGGAGTTGTTAGCATAGGAGTATTTTAGACCATGATCACATATAGTTTCCTCCTCCTTAACCCCTTACTTAAACCTACTATGTTTGTCCCTGGAGTTGCTTAGGGCTTCGCCTATATTAAATCCATATATCTCATACCTGAATGATGTAGTGCCTTGAGCCTACGATTTAAATAAAGCTGTATATGCTATGGTAATATTTTATCTCTTCAAATTTTTCTAATGGTGCCGCTCATGTTGCTTTGCATGCTCATCTAATTATATGTGCTTAAGCTGTTTAGTGAGGCGCCACAATAGTATATTAGCAGATCATATTGTACCAGATATAGGCAGCAAGTAGCGTTACAGCATTGCTTAGTAATTGAACCCTCCTTTTTATACCCTTCTGCCTCAAGAAGTACATAGTTAAACATAAAATCTCCATCATACTAGAGTCAGGGCAATGTAGCTTCCAGTATTCTGTTTCATACCTGATGAACAAATACCTAAATATAGATTAACCAGTTTTATCAAACTGTACTTATGTCTAGCAACACTATATGTCTTGAAGTGACATTTTAGATAGTAGTGTCCCAGGTAGGGTTTATAGATGAGAACCTGATATTTGTATGCAGTTATTACTTGATGCCCTAAACTTAATAGGCCGAAACGCCTAACTCACGTTTCACCTCTTTATTTCAAGAAGAAATGTTTCATATTGGGATATGTCCAGGTAAATGTAACATGCCTATTATGTCTTCTAATATATAAATTTCAGATTACTTGAAATGTTTTGATACTTAATACAGCTAGTCCCCGTTAGGGACAGGTTTGAGTAGTCTCTGCACTCTATTCCTATTATGATTTCTAGCACTATAGTATATTGTTGACATACCTATTTTTGTAGATAGTATATCTCGCAACAATTATATTTTGTATGACAAGGATGCCAGTACATATGGACATCTCACTCTAACTTACTCTATTAGCTACATGTCAAATGGTCTTACTACTAGTTAATCTAGTCATCTCCTTAATAGAGACTTTGACCTTAAGTACTCATCTCCTACTTAATAGAACAATGAGTCTAATACAGGGTCCTCAGATGACAAGTACTAATTATGTATTTCGCAGTAACTAGTAATATAGATACAGCTTGTGGACACCTCCAAGAACTTATATAAGGCTCCTTATCCGCTGAATATCCTCCCCCCCCATACTCTAAATTTTTGTTACTTATTATAAAAACGAGGTTTCATTAGCCTACTTATTGCATACTGTATAATCTTTGAAAAATGATGTACAATTCTCACTGTATTTTTCATTTATGATCCACACAGGCAATTTATGTTATATGTTTTTTTTTCTGTAAAACCTCAATAAAAAATATTACAAAAAAAAAAAAATAGTTAAGAACTATTTAATAGTTACCTAGTTAAAATAATTACAAAATTACCTGTAAAATAAATCCTAACCTAAGTTACAATTAAACCTAACACTACACTATCAATAAATAAATTAAATAAACTATCTACAATTATGTACAATTATATCAACTGAACTAAATTACAAAAAAAACAAACACTAAATTACAAAAACAAACAAACACTAAATTACAAAAAATAAAAAAAGATTACAAGAATTTTAAAATAATTACACCTACTCTAAGCCCCATAAAAAAAATAACAAAGCACCCCAAAATAAAAAATGCCCTACCCTATTCTAAAATAAAAATGGTAAAGCTCTTTTACCTTACCAGCCCTTAAAAGGGCCTTTTGCGGGGCATGCCCCAAAGTAAACAGCTCTTTTGCCTGTAAAAAAAAACATACAATACCCCCCCAACATTACAACCCACCACCCACATACCCCTAATCTAACCCAAACCCCCCTTAAATAAACCTAACACTAAGCCCCTGAAGATTTCCCTACCTTGTCTTCACCACGCCGGGTATCACCGATCCGTCCAGAAGAGGGTCCGAAGTCTTCATCCTATCCCGCAAGAAGAGCTCCTCCAGAGGGTCCAAAGTCTTCATCCTATCCGGGCAGAAGAGGACATCCGGACCGGCAGACATCTTCATCCAGGCGGCATCTTCTATCTTCTTCCATCCGGCGCGGAGCAGGACCATCTTCAAGCAGCCGACGCAGAGCCATCCTTCTTCACCGACGGACTAACGATGAATGAAGGTTCCTTTAAGGGACGTCATCCAAGATGGCGTCCCTCGAATTCCGATTGGCTGATAGGATTCTATCAGCCAATCGGAATTAAGGTAGGAAAAATCTGATTGGCTGATTGAATCAGCCAATCAGATTCAAGTTCAATCCGATTGGCTGATCTAATCAGCCAATCAGATTGAGCTTGCATTCTATTGGCTGTTCCGATTGTTTTTTTTTTGTAATTTAGTGTTTTTTTTTTTTTTTTATTTAGTTTAGTTGATATAATTGTAGATAATTGTAGATAGTTTATTTAATTTATTTATTGATAGTGTAGTGTTAGGTTTAATTGTAACTTAGGTCAGGATTTATTTTACAGGTAATTTTGTAATTATTTTAACTAGGTAACTATTAAATAGTGCTTAACTATTTAATAGCTATTGTATTGTAGGGGGGTGTTAGGGTTAGACTTAGCTTTAGGGGTTAATACATTTATTAGAGTAGTGGCGAGGTCCGGTCGGCAGATAAGGGGTTAATACTTGAAGTTAGGTGTCGGCGATGTTAGGGAGGGCTGATTGGGGGTTAATAAAATTTATTATAGGGTTTTTGAGGCGGGAGTGAGGTGGATTAGGGGTTAATAACTTTATTATAGTAGCGGTGAGGTCCGGTCGGCAGATTAGGGGTTAATAATTGTAGGTAGGTAGCGGTGATGTTGGGGGGGGCAGATTCGGGGTTAATAAATATTATGTAGGGGTCGGCGATGTTAGGGGCAGCAGATTAGGAGTACATAGGGATAATGTAGGTGGCGGCAGTGTGCGGTCGGCAGATTAGGGGTTAAAATTTTTTAATAGAGTGGCGGCGATGTGGGGGGGCCTCGGTTTAGGGGTGCATAGGTAGTTTATGGGTGTTAGTGTACTTTAGAGCACAGTAGTTAAGAGCTTTATGAACCGGCGTTCACCCAGAAAGCTCTTAACTCCTGGCTTTTCTCTGCGGCTGGAGTCTTGTCGTTAGATTTCTAACGCTCACTTCAGCCAAGACTCTAAATACTGGCGTTAGAAAGATCCCATTGAAAAGATAGGATACGCAATTGGCGTAGGGGGATCTGCGGTATGGAAAAGTCGCGGCTGGAAAGTGAGCGTTAGACCTTTTCCTGACTGACTCTAAATACCAGCGGGTGGTAAAAACCAGCGTTAGGACCCCCTAACGCTGGTTTGGACGGCTAACGCAGAACTCTAAATCTAGGCGTATATTAACTAGATTAACCCTAATATAATTAGGGTTAATATAGTTAATATAGCTGGCGGCGGTGTAGGGGGATTAGATTAGGGGTTAATCTACTTAATATAGGTAGCGGCGGTGTAGGGGTATTAGATTAGGGGTTAATCTATTTAATATAGGTGGCGGCGGTGTAGGGGGATTAGATTAGGGGGTAATACATTTATTATAGGTGGCGGCGTTGTAGGGGGATTTAGATTAGATGCAAAAGAGCTGATTACTTTGAGACAATGCCCCGCCAAAAGCCCTTTTAAAGGCTGGTAAAAGAGCTGATTTCTTTGGGGCATGCCCCGCAAAAGCCCTTTTAAGGGCTGGCAATAGAGCTGTTACTTTGGGGCAATGTCACGCAAAAGGCCCTTTTAAGGGCTGGTAATAGAGGTGATTACTTTAGGGGGATTAGATTAGGGATTAATGTATTTAATATAGCTGACGGCAGTGTAGGGGGATTAGATTAGGGGTTAATGTATTTAATATAGCTGGCGGCGGTGTAGGGGGATTAGATTAAGGGTTAATGTATTTAATATAGCTGGCGGCGGTGTAGGGGGATTAGATTAGGGGTTAATGTATTTAATATAGCTGGCGGCGGTGTAGGGGGATTAAATTAGGGGTTAATTAATTTAATATAGCTGGCGGCGGTGTAGGGGGATTGAATTAGGGGTTAATAATTTTAATATAGCTGGCGGCGGGGTAGGAGCTCACATTAGGGGGTAGGTAATATAGCTGGCGGCGGTGTAAGGGGCTCACATTAGGGGCTAGGTAATATAGATGGCGGCGGTGTAAGGGCTCACATTAGGGGGTAGGTAATATAGATGGCGGCGGTGCAAGGGGCTCACATTAGGGGGTAGGTAATATAGATGGCGGCGGTGTAAGGGGCTCACATTAGGGGGTAGGTAATATAGATCGCGGCGGTGTAAGGGGCTCACATTACGGGGTAATATAGATAAAATAGGTAGCGGCGGTGTAGGGGGCTCACATTAGGCGTGTTAGACAGTACTGGTGATTTAATAACTTAGTCAAATTTTTTATGCGGCGGAAGTTTCTAAAGTGCCGCAAGTCACTGGCGACTCCAGAAATTTGTACTTACGCAGATTTCTGAACATCGCTGGTTTGTGAGACTTACGGCACTTTAGCCTCTGACGGCGCCGTATATGGGATAGCTCGAGTTGCGAGCTGAAACTACGGGTGGCGCAGGTTTCCACGCTTGCGCCGAAACCTGCGCCGTATATCGGATCGCTCCCCTGGTATAATCTATGATGACTGTGGCCTTATGTGGAAAAGCATTGGCCTAGATTACAACTGGAGCACAAAAATAATAGCTCTATTGTATGCTAACATTGCACAACCGCAATTAAACACGCTTCCTTTTTTGCTTGTATATCACAAGTCCAGTCACTTGAGTGATAGTCTAGGGCAGTGAGGGCCAACACCCTAACATATGGAAGACGCAGATCTATATTTTAGAAGCCTTAAAGGGACATTATACACTCATTTTTTCTTTGCATAAATGTTTTGTAGATGATCTATTTATATAGCCCATAAACTTTTTACTTTTTTTTAAATTTATAGTTTTGCTTATTTTTAAATAACATTGCTCTGATTTTCAGACTCCTAACCAAGCCCCAAAGTTTTAGGAGAATACCGTCAGCTACCTTCTCCAGCTAGCTCCTGTTTGTGTAAAGGGTCTTTTCATATGCAAAAGAAGGGGGAGGGGGGAGTGTCTTATTTCCATCTTGCAGTGGGCTTTCCAGCTACCTTTTCAACAGAGCTAAACTGAGAGCTTCTAAGTAAGTTTTTAAACAGTTTTATACTGGATTTTTATATCAGTATCTGTGCATCTTATTCTTTATAGTAGTGTCTATCACATGCAGTTATATGAGAATTGGTGTATACTGTCCCTTTAAGGGCGCATATTAATTTATGGATATTAAACACACAAATTGTAAATTTCCTAAAAATGTCTAGTGCCACAGGGCCAGATTTAAGTACTGTTGCAGGGTACTCTCTATCTTCTGTCCTCCCCTTCAGAGGGCTCATTTGAGTTTGCCCAATAGCCAGAAGCCCGCCTAATCACATCTATTTTGTTTTTGTTTTTTCCTGTGACCACAAAAACTATGACACACATTCACAGTTCTGCTTTTTCTGGAGCTACAAACAAGAATGTAGAGGGCCGCATGTGGCCCATGGGCCACCAGTTGGCCATCCCTGGTGTAGGATGTGCTAATTCAAATAGATTTGTACTTAGTCTTTGTCAGATCCTCCAGCTGAGAGTGACTCTGCATTACAATCAATAGAGCACTGTACATCTTGTAACCCTTCACCTTTCAGCACATAGTTCCATAGTGAAGGATACCGTCATTATATCAGCCTTCAAATCCTTACAGAACAAATTATAATTGGAAAGCTCTCAACGACACAATTGAAAACTGAAGAAAAAGAAAAACAAAATGAAGACAATTTTGACAACTTTGAAACAGACATGACTGCAAGATAAGACACTTTACATGGGAAGTCGTTATGAATTTTTGCATTGCATTAATGCTTGCATTAAAGGGACATGAAACCCATTTTCAGATAGAGCATGCAGCTTAACAACTTTTCAGTTTACGTCTATTATCAAATTAGCTTCATTCTCTTTGTATCCTATGTTAAAGGCACAGCAATGCACTAATGGGAGCTATCTGGACACATCTGGTGAAACAATTAAAAGAGGCCTTTATTTGCACTGACCAATAGTGATGTCTCGAATTGTTCGCCGGCGAATAGTTCCCGGCAAACATAGCTTGTTCGCGTTCACAACGGCAGGGGAACACATGCGATGTTCGATCCGCCCCCTATTCGTCATCATTGAGTAAACTTTGACCCTATATCTCACAGTCTGCAGACACATTCCAGCCAATCAGCAGCAGACCTTCCCTCCCAGACCCTCCCAGCTCCTGGACAGCAGCTATTTTAGATTCATTCGGAAGCTGCTTTCTTAGTGAGAGGAGGGACAGTGTAGCTGCTGCTGATTTAATAGGGAAATTGATAGCTAGGCTAGTGTATTCAGTGTCCACTACAGTCCTGAAGGAGTCATCTGATCTCTGCTGTAAGGACAGCACCCCAAAAAGCCCTTTTTAGGGCTAAAATATCAGTCTGTTTTTTTTCCCTGTGTAATCTAATTGCAGTTGCCTGCCTGCCAGCGTGTGTGTCAGGCTCACAGCGTATACTGTGCCCACTTGCCCAGTGCCACCACTCATATCTGTTGTAACAGTAGTGTAAATTTAAAAAAACTTTTTTGACTGTGAAACATCAGTCTGCTAGTGTAATCTAATTGCAGTTGCCTGCCTGCCTGCCAGCGTGTGTGCCAGGCTCACTTGCCCAGTGCCACCACTCATATCTGTTGTAACAGTAGTGTAAATTTAAAAAAAAACTTTTTTGACTGTGAAACATCAGTCTGCTAGTGTAATCTAATTGCAGTTGCCTGCCTGCCAGTGTGTGTGCCAGGCTCACTTGCCCAGTGCCACCACTCATATCTGTTGTAACAAACAGTAGTGTAAATTTAAAAAAAAAACTTTTTTGACTGTGAAACATCAGTCTGCTAGTGTAATCTAATTGCAGTTGCCTGCCAGCGTGTGTGCCAGGCCCACTTGCCCAGTGCCACCACTCATATCTGTTGTAACAAACTGTAGTGTAAATTTAAAAAAAAAAAACTTTTTTGACTGTGAAACATCAGTTTGCTAGTGTAATCTAATTGCAGTTGCCTGCCTGCCAGCGTGTGTGCCAGGCCCACTTGCCCAGTGCCACCACCCATATCTGTTGTAACAGTAGTGTAGATTTAAAAAAAAAACTTTTTTGACTGTGAAACATCAATCTGCTAGTGTAATCTAATTGCTGTTGCCTGCCTGCCAGCGTGTGTGCCAGGCCCACTTGCCCAGTGCCACCACTCATATCTGGTGTAACAGTAGTGTAAATTTTAAAAAAAAACTTTTTTGACTGTGAAACATCAGTCTGCTAGTGTAATCTAATTGCAGTTGCCTGCCTGCCCAGTGTGTGCCAGGCTCACAGCGTATACTATGCCCACTTGCCCAGTGCCACCACTCATATCTGGTGTAACAGTAGTGTAAATTTTAAAAAAAAACTTTTTTGACTGTGAAACATCAGTCTGCTTGTGTAATCTAATTGCAGTTGCCTGCCTGCCAGCGTGTGTGCCAGGCCCACTTGCCCAGTGCCACCACCCATATCTGTTGTAACAGTAGTGTAGATTTAAAAAAAAAAACTTTTTTGACTGTGAAACATCAGTCTGCTAGTGTAATCTAATTGCTGTTGCCTGCCTGCCAGCGTGTGTGCCAGGCTCACTTGCCCAGTGCCACCACTCATATCTGGTGTAACAGTAGTGTAAATTTAAAAAAAAAACTTTTTGACTGTGAAACATCAGTCTGCTAGTGTAATCTAATTGCAGTTGCCTGCCTGCCCAGTGTGTGCCAGGCTCACAGTGTATACTATGCCCACTTGCCCAGTGCCACCACTCATATCTGATGTAACAGTAGTGTAAATTTAAAAAAAAAAAACTTTTTTGACTGTGAAATATCAGTCTGCTTGTGTAATCTAATTGCAGTTGCCTGCCTGCCAGCGTGTGTGCCAGGCCCACTTGCCCAGTGCCACCACCCATATCTGTTGTAACAGTAGTGTAAATTTAAAAAAAAACAAAAAACTTTTTTGACTGTGAAACATCAGTCTGCTAGTGTAATCTAATTGCAGTTGCCTGCCTGCCAGCGTGTGTGCCAGGCCCACTTGCCCAGTGCCACCACTCATATCTGGTGTAACAGTAGTGTAAATTTAAAAAAAAAAACTTTTTTGACTGTGAAACATCAGTCTGCTAGTGTAATCTAATTGCAGTTGCCTGCCTGCCCAGTGTGTGCCAGGCTCACAGCGTATACTATGCCCACTTGCCCAGTGCCACCACTCATATCTGGTGTAACAGTAGTGTAAATTTAAAAAAAAAACTTTTTTGACCGTGAAACATCAGTCTGCTTGTGTAATCTAATTGCAGTTGCCTGCCTGCCAGCATGTGTGCCAGGCTCACAGCGTATACTATGCCCACTTGCCCAGTGCCACCACTCATATCTGGTGTAACAGTAGTGTAAATTTAAAAAAAAAACTTTTTTGACTGTGAAACATCAGTCTGCTTGTGTAATCTAATTGCAGTTGCCTGCCTGCCAGCGTGTGTGCCAGGCACACTTGCCCAGTGCCACCACTCATATCTGTTGTAACAGTAGTGTAAATTTAAAACAAAAAAACTTTTTTGACTGTGAAACATCAGTCTGCTAGTGTAATCTAATTGCAGTTGCCTGCCAGCGTGTATGCCAGGTCCACTTGCCCAGTGCCACCACTCATATCTGTTGTAACAGTAGTGTAAATTTAAAAAATAATAATTTTTGATTGTGAAACATCAGTCTGCTAGTGTAATCTAATTACAGTTGCCTGCCTGCCAGCGTGTGTGCCAGGCCCACTTGCCCAGTGCCACCACTCATATCTGGTGTAACAGTAGTGTAAATTAAAAAAAAAAAAAACTTTTTTGACTGTGAAACATCAGTTTGCTAGTGTAATCTAATTGCAGTTGCCTGCCTGCCTGCCAGCGTGTGTGCCAGGCCCACTTGCCCAGTGCCACCACCCATATCTGTTGTAACAGTAGTGTAGATTTAAAAAAAAAACTTTTTTGACTGTGAAACATCAGTCTGCTAGTGTAATCTAATTGCTGTTGCCTGCCTGCCAGCGTGTGTGCCAGGCCCACTTGCCCAGTGCCACCACTCATATCTGGTGTAACAGTAGTGTAAATTTTAAAAAAAAACTTTTTTGACTGTGAAACATCAGTCTGCTAGTGTAATCTAATTGCAGTTGCCTGCCTGCCCAGTGTGTGCCAGGCTCACAGCGTATACTATGCCCACTTGCCCAGTGCCACCACTCATATCTGGTGTAACAGTAGTGTAAATTTTTTAAAAAAAACTTTTTTGACTGTGAAACATCAGTCTGCTTGTGTAATCTAATTGCAGTTGCCTGCCTGCCAGCGTGTGTGCCAGGCCCACTTGCCCAGTGCCACCACCCATATCTGTTGTAACAGTAGTGTAGATTTAAAAAAAAAAACTTTTTTGACTGTGAAACATCAGTCTGCTAGTGTAATCTAATTGCTGTTGCCTGCCTGCCAGCGTGTGTGCCAGGCTCACTTGCCCAGTGCCACCACTCATATCTGGTGTAACAGTAGTGTAAATTTAAAAAAAAAACTTTTTGACTGTGAAACATCAGTCTGCTAGTGTAATCTAATTGCAGTTGCCTGCCTGCCCAGTGTGTGCCAGGCTCACAGTGTATACTATGCCCACTTGCCCAGTGCCACCACTCATATCTGATGTAACAGTAGTGTAAATTTAAAAAAAAAAACTTTTTTGACTGTGAAATATCAGTCTGCTTGTGTAATCTAATTGCAGTTGCCTGCCTGCCAGCGTGTGTGCCAGGCACACTTGCCCAGTGCCACCACTCATATCTGTTGTAACAGTAGTGTAAATTTAAAACAAACAAACTTTTTTGACTGTGAAACATCAGTCTGCTAGTGTAATCTAATTGCAGTTGCCTGCCAGCGTGTATGCCAGGTCCACTTGCCCAGTGCCACCACTCATATCTGTTGTAACAGTAGTGTAAATTTAAAAAATAATAATTTTTGATTGTGAAACATCAGTCTGCTAGTGTAATCTAATTACAGTTGCCTGCCTGCCAGCGTGTGTGCCAGGCCCACTTGCCCAGTGCCACCACTCATATCTGGTGTAACAGTAGTGTAAATTAAAAAAAAAAAAAACTTTTTTGACTGTGAAACATCAGTTTGCTAGTGTAATCTAATTGCAGTTGCCTGCCTGCCAGCGTGTGTGCCAGGCCCACTTGCCCAGTGCCACCACCCATATCTGTTGTAACAGTAGTGTAGATTTAAAAAAAAAACTTTTTTGACTGTGAAACATCAGTCTGCTAGTGTAATCTAATTGCTGTTGCCTGCCTGCCAGCGTGTGTGCCAGGCCCACTTGCCCAGTGCCACCACTCATATCTGGTGTAACAGTAGTGTAAATTTAAAAAAAAAACTTTTTTGACTGTGAAACATCAGTCTGCTAGTGTAATCTAATTGCAGTTGCCTGCCTGCCCAGTGTGTGCCAGGCTCACAGCGTATACTATGCCCACTTGCCCAGTGCCACCACTCATATCTGGTGTAACAGTAGTGTAAATTTAAAAAAAAAAACTTTTTTGACTGTGAAACATCAGTCTGCTTGTGTAATCTAATTGCAGTTGCCTGCCTGCCAGCGTGTGTGCCAGGCCCACTTGCCCAGTGCCACCACCCATATCTGTTGTAACAGTAGTGTAAATTTAAAAAAAAAACTTTTTTGACTGCGAAACATCAGTCTGCTAGTGTAATCTAATTGCAGTTGCCTGCCTGCCAGCGTGTGTTCCAGGCCCACTTGCCCAGTGCCACCACTCATATCTGGTGTAACAGTAGTGTAAATTTAAAAAAAAAAACTTTTTTGACTGTGAAACATCAGTCTGCTAGTGTAATCTAATTGCAGTTGCCTGCCTGCCCAGTGTGTGCCAGGCTCACAGCGTATACTATGCCCACTTGCCCAGTGCCACCACTCATATCTGGTGTAACAGTAGTGTAAATTTAAAAAAAAAAACTTTTTTGACTGTGAAACATCAGTCTGCTTGTGTAATCTAATTGCAGTTGCCTGCCTGCCAGCGTGTGTGCCAGGCCCACTTGCCCAGTGCCACCACCCATATCTGTTGTAACAGTAGTGTAGATTTAAAAAAAAAAACTTTTTTGACTGTGAAACATCAGTCTGCTAGTGTAATCTAATTGCTGTTGCCTGCCTGCCAGCGTGTGTGCCAGGCTCACTTGCCCAGTGCCACCACTCATATCTGGTGTAACAGTAGTGTAAATTTAAAAAAAAAAACTTTTTGACTGTGAAACATCAGTCTGCTAGTGTAATCTAATTGCAGTTGCCTGCCTGCCCAGTGTGTGCCAGGCTCACAGTGTATACTATGCCCACTTGCCCAGTGCCACCACTCATATCTGATGTAACAGTAGTGTAAATTTAAAAAAAAAAACTTTTTTGACTGTGAAATATCAGTCTGCTTGTGTAATCTAATTGCAGTTGCCTGCCTGCCAGCGTGTGTGCCAGGCCCACTTGCCCAGTGCCACCACTCATATCTGGTGTAACAGTAGTGTAAATTTAAAAAAAAAAACTTTTTTGACTGTGAAACATCAGTCTGCTAGTGTAATCTAATTGCAGTTGCCTGCCTGCCCAGTGTGTGCCAGGCTCACAGCGTATACTATGCCCACTTGCCCAGTGCCACCACTCATATCTGGTGTAACAGTAGTGTAAATTTAAAAAAAAAACTTTTTTGACCGTGAAACATCAGTCTGCTTGTGTAATCTAATTGCAGTTGCCTGCCTGCCAGCATGTGTGCCAGGCTCACAGCGTATACTGTGCCCACTTGCCCAGTGCCACCACTTATATCTGGTGTAACAGTAGTGTAAATTTAAAAAAAACAAAAAACTTTTTTGACTGTGAAACATCAGTCTGCTTGTGTAATCTAATTGCAGTTGCCTGCCTGCCAGCGTGTGTGCCAGGCACACTTGCCCAGTGCCACCACTCATATCTGTTGTAACAGTAGTGTAAATTTAAAACAAAAAAACTTTTTTGACTGTGAAACATCAGTCTGCTAGTGTAATCTAATTGCAGTTGCCTGCCAGCGTGTATGCCAGGTCCACTTGCCCAGTGCCACCACTCATATCTGTTGTAACAGTAGTGTAAATTTAAAAAATAATAATTTTTGATTGTGAAACATCAGTCTGCTAGTGTAATCTAATTACAGTTGCCTGCCTGCCAGCGTGTGTGCCAGGCCCACTTGCCCAGTGCCACCACTCATATCTGGTGTAACAGTAGTGTAAATTAAAAAAAAAAAAAACTTTTTTGACTGTGAAACATCAGTTTGCTAGTGTAATCTAATTGCAGTTGCCTGCCTGCCTGCCAGCGTGTGTGCCAGGCCCACTTGCCCAGTGCCACCACCCATATCTGTTGTAACAGTAGTGTAAATTTAAAAAAAAAACTTTTTTGACTGTGAAACATCAGTCTGCTAGTGTAATCTAATTGCTGTTGCCTGCCTGCCAGCGTGTGTGCCAGGCCCACTTGCCCAGTGCCACCACTCATATCTGGTGTAACAGTAGTGTAAATTTAAAAAAAAAACTTTTTTGACTGTGAAACATCAGTCTGCTAGTGTAATCTAATTGCAGTTGCCTGCCTGCCCAGTGTGTGCCAGGCTCACAGCGTATACTATGCCCACTTGCCCAGTGCCACCACTCATATCTGGTGTAACAGTAGTGTAAATTTAAAAAAAAAAAACTTTTTTGACTGTGAAACATCAGTCTGCTTGTGTAATCTAATTGCAGTTGCCTGCCTGCCAGCGTGTGTGCCAGGCCCACTTGCCCAGTGCCACCACCCATATCTGTTGTAACAGTAGTGTAAATTTAAAAAAAAAACTTTTTTGACTGCGAAACATCAGTCTGCTAGTGTAATCTAATTGCAGTTGCCTGCCTGCCAGCGTGTGTGCCAGGCCCACTTGCCCAGTGCCACCACTCATATCTGGTGTAACAGTAGTGTAAATTTAAAAAAAAAAACTTTTTTGACTGTGAAACATCAGTCTGCTAGTGTAATCTAATTGCAGTTGTCTGCCTGCCCAGTGTGTGCCAGGCTCACAGCGTATACTATGCCCACTTGCCCAGTGCCACCACTCATATCTGGTGTAACAGTAGTGTAAATTTAAAAAAAAAAAACTTTTTTGACCGTGAAACATCAGTCTGCTAGTGTAATCTAATTGCAGTTGCCTGCCTGCCAGCATGTGTGCCAGGCTCACAGCGTATACTGTGCCCACTTGCCCAGTGCCACCACTCATATCTGGTGGAACAGTAGTGTAAATTAAAAAAAACAAAAAACTTTTTTGACTGTGAAACATCAGTCTGCTTGTGTAATCTAATTGCAGTTGCCTGCCTGCCAGCGTGTGTGCCAGGCACACTTGCCCATTGCCACCACTCATATCTGTTGTAACAGTAGTGTAAATTTTAAACAAAAAACCTTTTTTGACTGTGAAACATCAGTCTGCTAGTGTAATCTAATTGCAGTTGCCTGCCTGCCAGCATGTATGCCAGGCCCACTTGCCCAGTGCCACCACTCATATCTGTTGTAACAGTAGTGTAAATTTAAAAAAAAAATTTTTTTGATTGTGAAACATCAGTCTGCTAGTGTAATCTAATGACAGTTGCCTGCCTGCCAGCGTGTGTGCCAGGCCCACTTGCCCAGTGCCACCACCCATATCTGGTGTAACAGTAGTGTAAATTTAAAAAAAACTAACTTTTTTGACTGTGAAACATCAGTCTGGTTGTGTAATCTAATTGCAGTTGCCTGCCTGCCAGCGTGTGTGCCAGGCTCACAGCGTATACTGTGCCCACTTGCCCAGTGCCACCACTCATATCTTGTTTAATAGTAGTGTAAGTGTACATTTAAAACAAAAAAATATTTTTGGACTGTGAAACATCAGTCTGCTTTTTTGCGTCAGGCTCACAGCGTATACTGTGCCCACTTGCCCAGTGCCACCACTCATATCTTGTTTAATAGTAGTGTAAGTGTAAATTTAATTTTTTTTTAACTTTTTGGATTGTGAAACATCAGTCTGCTTTTTTGTGTCAGGCTCACAGCGTATACTGTGCCCACTTGCCCAGTGCCACCACTCATATCTTGTTTAATAGTAGTGTACATTTAAAAAAAAAATGACAGGCAGAGGCAGGCCACCCCACAGGTGTCGTCGTGGTTGTGGTGCTGTGATTCCCTTTGGCCCTAGAATAATGCCCAGTGTTCAGAGGCAACGTACCATGAACTCGAAAAGTTCTGAGGACATAGTTGAGTTTTTAACACAGGACACCCAATCTTCTATAGCTTCCACTCCGAACCTTGACGCACCATCCTCCTCCAGCTTATCTACAGGCACCTCTCAAGTTACCACTCGCCCACCTGCCGCCACCACCAACACTAGCACCACAGCCGCTTCACTTGATCTGTCAGAGGAGTTATTTACACATCATTTGGAAGAAATGAGTGATGCGCAACCATCATTGACAGAGGATGTAGATAACAGTGATATGTCTCAGTCAGGCAGCATTACAGACATGGACGCACGGTGTGATGATGATGATGTTGTACCCGCTGCTGTTTCCTTTGTTGATTTGTCAGATACAAGTGAAGCAGTTGATGATGACGATGCGTCCGTGGATGTCCCGTGGGTGCCTGCTAG